>NW_017731936.1:438024-450711 GCF_001890085.2 Hipposideros armiger
GTCACTTCGAGGTGTAAAAAGTATAACTATTGCACTGTGTTGTACAGCTGAAACTAATTCTAAAAAATGTGTATTTCATAATAAATAAATAAATAAATAAATAAATAAATAAATAAATAAAAACAACAACAAAAAAGAATAAATGAGTGTGTCTGATGGGGCCCTGGCCTTGGACTCTCCAGAGACTCAATCTCTGAGGAGTTGGGCACTATCAGTTCTCCCAATAATGTTGAAAATTCAGAAGATAATTGTATTCCAATTTCTATCTAGACTCCTGAGAGTGAATTTCCTAAACTATGGTAGAAATTTGGAAAATTTTAAATTTTGAACTCTACATTAGGTGATATTTTACGCTTGCAATTGAAATTAGTTCCGTGCTTTTTCAATTTCGAAATAAATGAATGTATTTCTATGTTAAATATACTGAAGAGGGCCTGAAATATGGTGTGTCTTTTGGGTTTTGGCAGTTTACTCATGTCTCGAGAAATGCTATTTTTCAGACTTCTTTGAATAATAGACTGCTATTGGGTCATCGGAAAAGTCATGACATATTTTGTCTATGTTTTTCAAAGGTCATTTATTTATATAAAGAACAAAGATCTATCAATGATATGTTGCCCATTTTATTCGATAACCTTTTGCCATCTTTCAGTGAACTTCTTAAGTCCTTGTTCATAGAAGGACCTGTCTTTATTTGTGAAAAACTGAACAAGGTGCTGATTTACAGCCTCATCTGTATTGAACGTTATAGCATGCAAGGAGTTTTGAAAAGAGCAAAACAAGTGGAAATCTGATGGTGCAAATATGGTGGGTGTGGCAACACATCCCATCCAAGCTCCAATAATTTTGACGGGTGATCAAACTTGTGTGTAGTCTCACATTGTCACGATGGAACACAACTCCTTTACAATTAACAAGCTCTGGACATTTCTGGATGATGGATCCATTCAAACTGTCTAATTGCCAACAGTACACATTTGAATTGATTGTTTGGTTCCTTGGTAGGAGCTCGAAAACTATGACACCTTTAAATCTCACCACACTGAGAGCATAACTTTCCTCTGATGAATGTCTGCTTTCCATGTCATTTGAGGCGAATCATCACATCAGGACCAAGACCATTTGCACACCACATTGTTGTAAACAATCCACTTGTCATCACCAGTTATCAGTCACTTCAAAAAAAGGATTGTTTCATTATGTTTAATGAGTATATTGCAGATGTTTATATGCACCATCAAATGAACTTCTTTGAGTTCATGCGGAACCCAAATATGGAGCTTGCTTACATATTCCAGCTTCTTCAGGCTGTCGTGAATGCTTGAATGATAGATGTTCAATGTTTCTGCAATCTCTCATGTCGGGTAACATGGGTTTGACTCTATCAATGCCTTTATTTTGTCATCGACAACTTTGGTGGTCCTCCCTGACCGAGAAGGGTTGTTGAGATCAAAATCACCAACACGGAATTTCATGAACCATCGTTGGCACTGACGTTCTTGTAGGGCATTGTCACCGTAAACTTTGTGCAACTTTTCATAAGCTTGACACACATTCTTCCCTTTCTGGAAGTAAAACAGTAAAATATGGCAAAAATGCACAGTTTGGTCTTCCATCTTTAACTTGCTGTAAAATCTCCAAAACTCAACCAAATCACTCAGTTTTTTTTTAGAATGAAGCTAGAACTGTCAGCTGTCAGATGACATAGCAATAACATAGATGCGAATGACTCTAGTACTTCCAAAAATGAACTGGTGCCATCTATTGCAAACATGCATCATGACTTTTCCAATGACTCAATAATTTCCTGGTAATAGTTCCTAGAGATGAAAGGAAAGGTAGTAAACTGAGAATAGATGAACTGTCTTTCTAGAATGGTTTGGAAACCTTGAACTTTTGCCACACAGAATTGTCAAAGTGAATCCTTAATTTAAAAAAATTAAGTTTCAGAAGATACCTTATCTTAATCAGTGGAACTTCAGAGGTGGTGAGGTGATTCAATTGCTACTATGAATTGTAGAAACATCACTTTTTGGAGCCATAATTTGACAAAATGGAACCTACAGAAAAAGTCTTCTAAGCAATGTTTGAAAATATTGAATAAAGGAAGAATAATCCATGGCTCCTTGAGTAGAGAATTTTTTCTGATATTTGGAATCAACACCTTTTATCATATGCGTAGTCTTTCTGTATGTATGTTATCCATACCTTAGATCTATGGTGTCTTGGTATAGAATTAATCTCCGGTTGTTCACAGAATGTAAAAGAATTTACTAGACTCTATAAGAGTATACAAGATTTATTGAAAGTCAAAAAGAGAGAGTTCTGTTTGGAACTGGCAGAAGTTTTGCCAGGGCAGTCTGAGAAGCAGAGACAGAGGCGTAAGAGAGGGATATTGGCAGAAGTGCCAGGGCAGAGTCCTATAAGGACAACCACAGAGACAGAGGGGTAAGAGAGAGATACTGGCAAATGGCGTTGTGCCAGGGCGGAGCCTGATAGGGACAACTGCCCCGATGAGAAGGAGTGCTGGGGTTTATATTTTTCTAAGCAGGATGTAGGGTGCTTGTCAGCTTGCAGGGGGGCTGCCGTTACAGTTGTCTTCTGGGAATTGTCCTGTTCCCATCTATAATGGATGTCAGCTTGCAGGGTGTTGCTGTTGTGATTGGGAACTGTCCTGTTCCCATCTATGATGGGTGTTTGTTACTGTGCAGGGGGTTGCCATTGCAATTGGGAGTGGTTCTGTTCTCACCTATGATGGATGTAAGGTTCTTGTCAGCTTACAGGTACAGTGCTAACCAGGGGAGTAAGAGCCAAGTGGTTAATGTTTAGCTCGTTCCTGTTAGCCCACAAGCTCGCTCCTTTTAACTGTTTACTTGTCTCATCATATAGTTTTAAGATTCTTGAAATTTTGAAAGACTAGTGAAAGTTAAGTACCCTTGCTCTTAATAGATTCTGCAGAAAATTTGTAAAGAGTCCCTCAGGAGAATACAAATTAGAAAATGTTTGAAGAATTTCAGAAACAAGCTGTGATAACGTGTTAAAAGTTGTGCTCTCCTGGTTACAACCTCTCTCCCCCACAAAAAAACAACAAAACAAAAAAACCCAAACTAACCAAAAACTTTTCTCTCTAATATCAGAAAGGGATTTTATACTTTGAAACTTTTATCAAGTATTATCTATGCTATTTCAAAATGATAATATCAATTGGTAATTCCTATTTTGCCCTTTAAATTAGAATAGTTAAATTTCAGATTCTAAAATGTATCTGTAGGGACAGGAAATGACAGTGTTTATTGAAGCTTTGAAAATGAGGCAAAATAACCACATTAGCTTTGGATTCACATAGTAGAATTACTTTATGGCAAAATCACTCATATAAGATCATTATGGTAAATAAAACCGTTTTGAAGTCTGAGATGGAATTTCCATATTTAGAACTCTTTAATACAATAGCCTGATAGTGGCAGATCAAGGTACTTTGCACATAACAGGTGTTTTCTACATGTACCTTTTCCCCCGTAGGCTCATAGTAAGCATGAAATAGAGCCAACATGTTTTCCTTTATAGAGCAGCATCAGGAGTAGATATTGGTTATAACATTTGCTCTGTTTCGCCAACTCTGCTGAGTGTGCCAACCAAGCTTATTACATAGCAGTTTAGGTTTTTGGCAGATTTTGTGGCCATTTGAGTAAGGGTAAAGGTAATGTTCTCTGTAAAAAACGCCTTGCCTAATACGTGTGAAGAGTGCTAAGGCAATGTCATGGCAGTTTAGATGTTGGCACAGAGAGATGAAACCTTGGAAGGACAGGTTCACTGCAAATAGTAATTGTTATCAGTATGGCTAACTATGGCTATGGTTCAATTTTTTTTCCTCTCAGATGTAATTAAGTGGGGGCCCTAAACTATTCTACAATAAGGAAAAAAATTATATGTGTCATAGATCTTTATATGCTATCAGGGTTTTACTTGCAAACATGGATGAATACTGAAAACACTCTGTCAAGATTATGGTAATTATTGACGGAGATATAAAATTAAATCTACCTAGATTTTCATGTTAGTAATGAGTGGAGGGAAAGAATTTTGCAAGAATGTAGTTTTCAGGAAAGTGGCTAAGTAATTTAGAATAGCACTAACATTTTTTTTCTGTATTAAGCAACATGCCTAAACTCTTAGACTATACTTTTCAACTTCTTGGATTCTCTCTAAATGACAGAGAGAAGCATACTATAAACACTTTTAGGCCTGCATTGCTATGAATTTCCCTCTTAGGACTGTATTTGCTATGTCCCATAGATTTTGGGTCATTATGTTTTCATTTTCTTTTGTCTCGGGTATCTTCAGATTTTTTCTTAATCTCATTGTTGACCCATTAATTATTTATTAATAGTAGCTTGTTTGTGTGCTTTTCAGTTTTTTTTTCTTTCTTGTAATTGATTTCTAGTTAAATATCATTGTGGTCAAAGAAGACACTTGATATATGATTTTAATCTTCTTAAATTTATTGAGATGTGTTTTGTGGCTTAACTTATGGTCTATCTTGGCAAATGTTCCATGTGCAATTGAAAGAATGTATCTTTTGATGCTTTGGGGTAAAATGCTCTAAAAGTATCAATTAAGTCCCTCTGGTCTAGTGTGTAATTTATGGGTGCTATTTTTTTGTTGTTGTTGATTTTCTGCCTGAAAGACCTGTGCATTGGTGTCAGTGGGGTGTGAATTTCCCCTATACTATGATTGTGTTACTGTTGATCTCTGCCTTTATGGGGGTCAATATTTGTTTTATATATTTAGGTGCTCCTATGTTGGGTGCATAGATGTTTACTAGGGTCATGTCCTCTTGTTGGAGTGATCTGTTTATCATTATATAACATCCTTCT
This sequence comes from Hipposideros armiger, assembly GCF_001890085.2. Lineage (NCBI taxonomy): Eukaryota > Metazoa > Chordata > Mammalia > Chiroptera > Hipposideridae > Hipposideros > Hipposideros armiger. The sequence goes on from NW_017731936.1 coordinate 442,902, forward strand.
TTGTCTCTGATTATAGTCTTTGAAAAATATGGAACACCTCATGAATTTATATGTCAACCTTGCACAGGGGCCATGTTAATATTCTCTCTGTATCATTCCAATTTTAGTGTATGTGCTGCTGAAGTAAGCACTGCTGCTTTATGTTTTTGGACGTTTTATGTTTTACTAATTTGTACTGTTTAGAATCTGTATCTCCTCACTAGAATATAAACTCCATGAGAATAAAGATTTCTTTCTGTTTTGCTCACGGATATGTCCACTACACCTAGAAGAGCACTGGTACAAGTAGGTGTTAAATCAATATTTGTTCCATGCATGCATGATTAAATATTTCCTCTGAATGCAAGGGGGTATCACATGTCAGATATTATGTGATATCTTTGGTTTTATATTAAAAAAGATGCAGGCACTTGAGTTTTTATAGAACTATAAAATCTGTTGCCAGCCTTGGAGTGAATTAGAAAAAGATTTTGCTTTCTCCAGAATGCAGCCCTGAGCTGGGGAACATGACTTGATTGGGAAGCAGAGGATAGATTTCAGGCCTTAACTTTGTGCCTGACATAAGTGCAAATCCCTTTTTATTTACAAGATCAACAAAGACATTAATATGATGAATTGAAATATTCTTAAGGAACCCTAAAAATCGGTTAGTATCTATCATTTATATATCTATCTAACATCTAAGTGTCTATTTATATAATGAATATATACATATCATACATAGGATTCTAATGTTTTCTTGATCTATTCTGGTGAGGTTGATATATTTATTTGACATCAGTAGGTTTTATGTAAACCTTTTACATTCATTTAAAATATTATAAGGAATCATTTCAATAGAGATCGCTGCACTTAAAAATCAATGAAAATTTATTTGAAATTTTACTTTTAAATGCAAGAAAAATTTTTCCAGTGGGAATTAGAATGGACTTTTTGATGTTTTAATTCAAAATTGCCCCAATATAGCCTAGTTTTGAAATTTTTACTTTAAATTTATTTTGAATTACCAAGAAAAAAATTGGACTTCTATAATAAGATGAAGCATTTTCTACCTAAAAGAGTTTAAGAACAATGTTTTCTAGCTTCAGTCTAGAAATAGTAGGTGGTCCCTGATTCTGTTTTGAAATTTGAATACATTAGCATACCTAAATTATATTAGTAATTAAAGGTATCTATCCCATATATATTTTTTGTCTTTCTATTTTTTCTAATTTGGTAGATTAAGCAAAGTTTTATTTTTCTTTTCCCTGTTCATATATTCACATTAACTTTCTTTACCTAGAGAATTTTTTTCTCCATTATCTGTCTCAGAAAAAAATATTATAAATTCCTATAAAAAAGGGAATTTATAAATTGCACTGGCATGCCAGAGTGGCCTCTGTGAGCTTTTTCTCCATTCTTGGCTGAGGGTCTACATGACCTGTGAAAAGAGCTGATGACTACGATCCAGCATTTTAGATAATCTGGGCAGGCTCACTCTTCCTAGGTATAGTCTGCTCAACATTTCTCTGATTTGAAATTGTGATTTCTATCCAGTTGACTTATACCTAGACTCTTTCCTTGCATTCACTTTAGTTGTGCATTATCCTGGTTTTCAATATCAGTTTCTTTTCTTGACTCTTTCTCTTAGATTTATCTGGCTGATGCAATTTGCTGTTTAGGGGTCATCCCAACTAGAGCTGAGACCTATACTTAGAATTTCACAACAGTCTAGAATTCAAACACATGGAGGAAGGTGCATCTACTCTTTCATGGAGTCAGGGAATGTTCAAACAGAGGATACTAATTAAGCTGAAAATGGAAGGATGAGTAAGTATAAATAAATAAAAGTAAGGAAAGGAGAGGAAGCAGAGGAAACTTATTTAGATACTTAAGTATTTAGATACTTAAGAGATGGGAGCTTGTGGATTACAGTATAAGGGATCTTGAGGAGCTTGCTGAAAGAGAAGAGTGTACTAGGAGGTATCACTATGGCCTTTTAGGCTTAATTTAAATTTTAGGCTGTTGGCCAGCATTAACTCATCCATAACATAATCATCTAAAAGCTTATTAAGATTTAATGAGAGATAAAAATCTGGTAATCCTTTAAAAACTAATTACAAAGTACCAAAGTTTACACATAATTTGCTTTAAGAGATATAAATTAGAATCTTATAAAGATTATATGTATAGTAACATCACTCTCACTTGCCTTCTATCCTATTTGCTCGAGGGATAAATTTATAGTCAGTAATAGGGAAATTACATTTATCTCTGAGAATGCCCATGGGAGTGGGTGACTCTTATTAGTATCATTTATCTTGAGTAGAGTATGATTGAGACCCTCCTGAGATGATTGTAGGGATGATGAGGTTAGATAGGCTGGTTGGGGCCTGATTTTGAAAGTCCTTAAATGACATGTTAAGTAAAGCATTTGAGTGCACTGCAGAGTCATTTCCAGCGCAGATCTGTGTTGCTGGAAGAAATCAGGAAGCAATGTGAGGGCAAGAGATTGAAGCCTAGGAGACCAGTTACAAGGACGTTACAATATCAAAGCGATTATGGCCTGAATTCAGGGCATGTCAATGGGGATGGATAAAGGTGGATTAATGAGTCACCGCAGAGGTAAAGCTACAGAATGTGACAACTAAATGTGGGAAATTAGGGAGACGGAGGAATAAAAAAAATGTGTGTGTGTGTTGCGGGGGGTCACATAATTCGCTGTGAAAGGAGATGGTGTTACTGAGTGTAGTAGAGCTCACAGAAATTAATCAGGTATTTAGGGGAAATAATCAATTCATCTTTGGACAATTTTATGTTTAAGGTATTCCTGGGACATCTATGTGGCTAGGCTTGATGATAATAATTAAAGTAAATATAATGTTTATCAAGTACTTTTTTGTTGCCAGACACTGGGCTGCATGCCTTTTCTCAATTTAAGGATAACAATGAGCCTTTTTGAAGAGAAATAATTTGGCCTCTGAGTGGTTGCTGGGAATTGACACTCTGGCTTCAAAGCCTATACACACCCTTATCCACTGCACCGTATCACCTCTGGGGTTTAGAAAAGATGTCAGTTATCTAGATGGGGATTTGAGAGCTATTAGTTTATAAGTGATCCCTGTGGTTGTGAAAGGAGATGAGTTTTCCTAGAGAGGATGCTGGCAGAATACATCTATACAATTTAAGCGAATAAAGTGATTATAGACATTTAATGTCATGCAATGTTGTAAGACTGCTTTACATTGATTTCCTGTTGTAAGCAAATGGTTTTCTGAGTGTAGTAATGTCCCTTTGTGCAGTGTGGTTCATCTCTCATTTATTCTTTGGGGATGAAGCCAATTTAACAATATGTATGACTAATTCTTTTCTTAAAAAATAGAGATGAAGAGGTGACCTTCTGCAGTGCATTATGATGGCAGGTTGAAATGAAAGGATTGGGGTTAGATGAGCTGTCTGTATTTCTTTGTAAGTCCATGGTTATTTTTGTGTCTTTATTTCACTTGGCATAGCTAGATTTATTCTATTGATTAGGGTGATATATTGGGAAGGAAAATTATAGGAAATTGTAACATAAAGAAAATACCCAGCTTTCTGATGTTGCATCACAGGCTAATTTAGAATTATTATTTTTAATGCAATATCAAGAAATAAAAATGCTTGTTTCATAGTACCTCTCAGCCTATTTTTCAAATTTCTTTTTAAAAATTCTTTTCTAGTCATAATAGAAGTGACAACAGATTTTAAAGGATCCAGAAGTCTCTAACCTTATTGTCACAACTTCTAGTTTCCAATATATTCCCCAGTACAAATTATCTACTCTTGGGCATAATTTTTTTTCAAGGGCCGAAAACATTTTTTGTTTTTTCAAAATGAAGAAACACTCATTAAAGTGAAAATAACTCTGGAATGGGGAAACACTTTAGCTTTGAGCTTCTCAACCTTAGTCACATGGCAGAGTTACTATGTCAGTGCTAGGGCGTCACTTCCAGAAGATATTGATGAAATTGGATAAGGGTGGAATTTGAGCATTTGTAATTTTTTTCTTTCTTCGATTAAAATACAAATTTATTGTCCCACAGTTCTAGATGCCAGAAGTCCAAAATCAACATGTCTGCAGACTGTGCTGACTCTGATGGTCCTAAGGGAGGATTGATCCTTGCTTCTTCCAGTTTCTGTTGTCTACAGCTGTTCCCTGACTTGAGACTGCATAACTCCAGTCTCTGCCTCTGTGTTTGCATGGCCTTTTCTTCCATATCCTTCTGCCTTTCTCTTATAAAGACACATATCATCGGATTTAGGACCTGTCTGAATAATCCAAGATCTCATCTCAAGATCCTTAATATCTGCAAAAAGCTTTTTTTCCACATAAGTTCACATTCTCAGGTACTATGGACTGAATCATGGCACCTCCACCCCACCCCCATCCCCAATCCATATGCTGAAGCCTCATCCTGTAATGTGATGATATGTGGAGATGGAGCCTTTGGAAGGTAATCAGGCTTAGATGAGGTCATGAGGGTAGGGTCCTCCTGATTGGTTTAATGCCCTTATAAGGAGAGATACCAGAGAGCTTGTCCCCTTTTCTCTCTATTTTTGCCATGTTATGAAGGCAGCCATCTGCAAGCCAGGGAAAAGTTTCTCACCAAGAACTAAACTTTCTGGCACCTCCATTAAAAACTTCTAGCTTCCAGAACTGTGAGGAAAAAAAAAAGTGTCTGTTGTATAAGCCACTGAGTCTACAGTAATTTGTTATGGCAGCCCTAGTTGACGAAGACACCAGGTTGTGGAGTTAGGGTGTAGGCACATCTTTTGGGGTCCACTCTTCAATCCACAGCAACTGGTATCACCTGAAGCTCTTGGGTTACATTTTCGCTTCTCCAGGCCAGGATTAAATAACAGAAAAACAAGCTTCAGCAGGCACATTTTCTTTCTCTCCTACAATTCAATTCTTGGATCTTGGTATTTTTTAAACTCCACATGAGATTCTAATACACCGCTGAGCTAACACACATGATTGGATAGTCAAATTAGATTCTAATAAATCAGAAATCCTACTCAGCATCAAGCTTTATTAAATAATTTCAATGATACAGACCATCAAGGTGGAACAAAGAATGGTGTGGAGACTTAAGTAGGGATCCTAAGGTCCTATCTCCTTTCAATGGGCATGCACTTTTTATCCAGAATAATAGCTGAAACATCTATGTGAGCTTCGCAGGAATCAAATTATTAAGCAGATGTATTTTATGTGTGAGATAGCACTTGTAACATTATCCATGGTTTATAGATCCTAGTTTCTTTTTACTATAGGTAATTGTTAGCCAGGGATATAGCCTACAAGGGCATTTCAGAGAAAATGTCTGTTTCTCTGATTAAAGATTATTGGTCGATTTATCTGGAGGTCTAATTGCCATTAGGATTAAACAATGTCACCTGCTTTCTTTTCATTCCCCCAGGGAGCCCCTTCCCTCCTTCATCCCTTCCTCCTCCCATGGATCAGAGATTGGTTGCTTTAATTCTTTGCACCTAGCAACCAAAGTTGAGATCCATTTATTTTGTGGGAGCTGATAGTTTGCTGGAAAGACACCAGATACTAGCAGAAAGGAGGCAGACAAAATGATGCCATGAGAAACATTGTCTGTATCAGTCTTGTGTAGGGCTGTCAGTTATATAAAGACATTCATTCATCACCCATTATGTGCTGGGGATGTTGGCGTAAAAAAGACACAGTTCCTAACATGTAGACAGACATCAACTAAATAAGCAAACATACAAGAAAATTAACTGTGATAAGAGCTATGGAGGGCATAAAGGGGAATTAAAAGAAACTAATTGGAGAAACTCTTGTATGGTGGGGTCCGGGGAGGCTTCTCTGGGGAAGTGATGCTTGAGCTGAGAACTGGAGCACGGGAATGAGCCTATCACCTAAAGGGCTGAGAGAAGTGCTTTCTGGGCAGAGAAGAGAAAGGGACTGGTGTGTTCTTTCAGCAACAGAAAGGAGACCAGTGTGGCTGGTACATGATGACCAATGGAGAGAGTGGGTGACAGTGGGTTGGAGAGGAGGGCAGCAGCCAAACCATGCAGAGACTTGTTGGCCAGGGTTCTAGGCTTAGATTTCGTTCTCATAGCAATGGGAAGCTGCTGGCTGTTATGAGGGGGTATTTAAGTGGGGAAGTGAAAGTAGTTCCTAATCCGTTTCTCTTTAGTAGGTCCACATGAACTAACAGAGTGCTTATCCTTTGACAGAAGGCGTTTATCAGATGTAACTATAGAAAAAACCCAACAGCTCTTTAATCAATGGCTATGCCTGCTGCCTAAGACTTTGCTGACTAGGAAAACACTCATTTTTTCCAGAGGGAGAGCCAGAGCTGCTCCTGATGTGGCAGGGCAGGCACTTGCATGTCAATTTTGGTAAACAGGGGAAATAACACAGATAGAAATGCTTGGTGTTAGTGGTGGGTTAGAATTATCTATAAGAACTGTGAAAATATTTTGAGCTATCGCTTATAGTGTACTACCCAAAGAAATGAAATGAATAAAGAGATTGAAAAATATCTATTCTTTCATATGGAATGCAGTACATTGGTTAAGTTCTTTATTGTAGTAGAAGCAAAAAAAAATGGATTACAGTAGACAAGCCAAGATAATTTACATAAAACACAATAGAAAGTGACTGAGAAGAGGACAATTTTGGGAAATGATCTCTCCAGGAATGCTGCCAAGGTAAGTGGCAGTAGATATTGATTATATAGACCTGTCATGGATTGGTTTAACTGGTCATTCTGAAAATTGAATTGGATTTTTCTTCCTGAAATGATGTTTTTGAAGCTGTGCCAAATGCAATCTCTCTTCCCACCCATTCTGGTTTGTGTCCGCTTTTCAGACTTAATCATGCTCAGACATTTATAATGTTGGTCAAAGGCAAGTCTTTCTGCATGCCCGGAGCAAAGTGATTATGTTACATCATTTTACATGACAATTTCCCTCACTTTAAAAATATTATATATTCTGCAATAGTGATATATATTATCCAATGCAGTGTGAGAATAGGTGAAGCAGAGAGGGGAAGGAAAAGCAACAAAACATGCAGCTGTATAAATACAGTGACTGTATTCTCAAACCTAGAAACTTTTGAGAGTAAAAGGGGATGCTATTAGTTACACTTGTACAACAGGCTTAAACTGGAGATATGATTACAGGATTACTCCTGTAATAAGAGTTAATCCGGGTGAAAGCAAAATACTGGTTTCATGGTAGTCACTTACCTCTTGGCATAATTTTGTTTTTAATTTCCTTCCACATCATCAGACAACATTTATGCTTCATTCATCTTATATATTTGGGATTTCTGAAGAGTCGAAGGTTAGACTTGATCAACTTCTCAGTCTCCTTAAACAAATAATGGACAGGATCAGAATGAGACTTCAAAATAGGATGTATGAAATGGTGGACTGTGGAATGGGGCGTATGGGAATTTGGAAGCCAATAAGAAAGGCTGGCAGCAATACCCTCTGCAATAAAAAAATTTACCAGCATATTGAGAGAGACTGAGAAGTTGATCAAGTTTAACTTTCAACTCTTCAGAAATACCAAATATATAGGATGAACGAAACATAAAGTTGTTGGTGATATGGAAGGAAATAAAAATTATAAATCATTATGCCAAGAGGTAAGTGACTACCATGAAACTTATAGATACAGTCTGGTTTGATTTGAGAAGTTTTTATGGATGACATATTTCAGGCAAGCCTGGATAAATGGATAAAAAGCAGATGAGAATGAAGGATATTCTAAATATAGGGAACCATAAGATGCAAAATGTATATAG
>NW_017731936.1:453688-456659 GCF_001890085.2 Hipposideros armiger
AAACCAGATATAATAATGACTGCTTTGCTAAGTATGTGTCACAATAAAGTCCCTGAACCAGCAATCTTCAAATGAGTAGGCTGCACTGATACCTGGTCTTAAGACTACACCTAAAGACTTTCAGCTTATCGAAATAATGCTTCTTTAAATCAGTGAAAGACATATAGGTAATTTTATTACATTATTCCAGCATTCATTTTTGGCACATCTTTAAATTTGTACTATTATGAGGATCAATATTAGTTTAATGAATATTAGCTTTTTCTTATATTTTAGACTGGAATGTGATTTCTTGATCTTTAGAAAAATGTGTGTGTTTGACTTTCAAATTATGCAATTAAGAAATTAATCTAGTAGTGTAAAAAATTGAAAAATTTGAAGTATATGTGTAACCTCAATGATAGTTTCTGTGTATTTTTATCTTTAATGTTTTATATTAATTGTATAAAATTTTTTATTAACTGATACTTTTTATGCAAAACTTTTATTTTAGGAGATAATACCAAAATAATTGAGCAAGTAAAAATTATTGGGTATAAACTTACTAGGTTCCAGTTTAGATAAAATGACTCAATTAGATAGTATTGCAGTTCTATTTTCAAAATAAATTTTCCATATCATCTAAAATCTCCTTCCAGATATCAATAAAATCTAATTCTTGGTTATACATTTAGGGTTAATTAATTAAGAATACATTATCTGAACTAATTCAGCAGTGTCTCATAGTTTTAAAAAAGTGAATCAGTTGGAGAATAGAATTAAGAAATATCCAACTATTAACCATTTTTTAATTTGATGTTTTGCATTTTGTCACTGGAATTTCTTCATTTTCTAAAATTATTTTGTGCCCCATGAGTTCCTATATGTTTGTTTCATAAAACCAAAATAGAGATTTCCTTGTCCCTAATGTCTTACTAATATTATTAAAAGTTTTACTGAGAAATAATTAATAGCCCTCAAATTCCCCCATACGATTTGATAAGTTTTACTAAATTCATGGAGTTGTGCAAGCATAATTCCAATCCAATTTAAAACATTTCCATCATCTCCCAAAGTTTCTTCTTGCCTATTTGTCAGTCCTCACTTCTATTCTCCCTCCCAATAACAACTGATTTGCTTTACTTTTTTATGGTTTTTCAGTTATCTAGAAATCACTTACAAACAAAACCACATATAGTTTTTGTGTGTGTCTGACTTATTTAATTTAGCACATTTTTGAGATTCTTCCATACTGTTGCATGTGTCAGGAGATTTTTCCTTTTTCATTTCTGGGTACTATTCTATATGTATGGATGATATCATTTGTTTATTCACTGAGCACTCATATATTATTGTTGCTTCTATATTTTGTTTATTATGAATAAAAATGCTATAAACATTTGTGTTTATATTTTTGTAAACATTTATTTTCATTTCTAAAGACCACATTCTAAGTATATATTTAATTTTTTTTTTTTAAAGATTCTCTTGGGGAATTGGGGGAGGGGACCAGCCAAGTTGTGCTTCAATCTTCATTGTAGAGGGTGCCAGTCACCATCTGGCTTCCCGTCGGCAGCTTGTGGCCTGTAAGCTCAAGGTGCTGTGTTCAGTCTTAGCTGTGTTCAATCTTACTTGCTGGTGAGCGTAGCCACCATCCCATGTNGTAAATATCTCACTTATAAAAGTTATACCTGATAACAACGCAAACTGAGTTTAGAGATTCTTCAGCTGACTCTGAAACTGAAGATCTTGGCAGTCATAATTTGGTTCATAATACAAAATTCTTACCCTCATAATCAGCTTTGTTAAATGAATTTCCTCCCACTTTAATAGTGAGGCTACTATTTAACCATAACTTAGATAAAGCTGCCCTTTGAGGGGCTGCCCTTTGTTGTCATTTGAGATATAAATAAAATTGACTCAAGCCTCCATCACACTTCCTCCAGGAATGACAGGGCTCCTTGGAATCCTTGCTTCTGTTGGCCTTGCCTCTCCCACAGCCTGCTGCCCTCTCAGCTCTGCACTGGCTCAATTAGAGAATGCAGGCTCTCTCCCTCTATTTACCCTTTAAAACAAGTTCCACAGAGCATCTTGGTCTGGAGTCTATTGAAAGCAGAGTCATGGATGGGCAAGGGCCTTGGTAGTCTATCTGGAAGGTGTTCCCAGGTAGCAAGAATAAGGAGTGGGAGGCCTAAGGCAGGAAAGGAGGAAAATCCCATGTGAGGAGTGCTGTTGGTGTTGCAAGCAGTGAGGGCTCCAACCACTGGAGTCTCCTGAGAAGGATGGGGAATGCCTCCCAGAGTGATCCACCCCCAGGACCGGAGTCTGAGCAGCCGTTCGTCATCTCCTGCCCGCAGTGGCTGAAGGTTGACATGGCTGGGCACCCTTACCTGCATTCTGAGCAGGGCTGTATGAGGACAAACAAACTCCTGTGACACATGGTGAGAAGGCTCAGGGGCAGACTGGTCCAAGCAGGGGGTGCAAGCATGTATGGGGTCACAGGGCAGGATTATTAGGCTTGCTCAAGACTGTCCTTCACAGATGTGCTTGAAATTGGTGGTGGGCTGACGGAGCAGGGCGAAAGCAATAGGCACTTTTACAAAATGGACCCGCCTTGATTTTTGAAGAGGTTGCATTGCAGAAAATGTAGGATATCAACTTAAAATTAAATATTAGACATTCCTATTTCTGAAAAGCTTTTGATCATCCCAAATTTTATCATGGGACATCTTATTTTGTAGGTAAATTGCTCTTCCCAACCTGCTACCCCATCCCTTAACTCCATATCTCTGTCAGGTGCCCTCTGCTAGGGCTTTCTTATGAAATTGTCCTGATATTATCAGTCAGAACACTCTACATTTCTACTTGTAACTAGAATCCAGAGTAACACTTGCATATCCAAAAATGTATTTATGTTCTTGTTGAAGACATAGTCACCCACTCTTAGTGTCTCCCAGGAGCATCAGAGATCTGGCCAAGATTTTGAAAGGTC
>NW_017731936.1:460769-469211 GCF_001890085.2 Hipposideros armiger
CATGAAATATATAAGGGGAAATATGCAAATCCTAGGTTGAATAGTATTTAATAAATAAAACAAAACAAACAAAATGTCCTTTAAAAATAATAATTTAAAATTTTATTCTTTTTCTAAAATACATAATAGTAGAAATGAGAGCTTATGGCTGAAACTAATACTATATATATATATATAATCTGTTTATATATATATTTATAATTATATATATATATAATCTGTTTTCCAGGCTTCCAGGCTTCTTCCTATATTTCTAAAATAGTAACACTTATGGCATCATTTCCTTGCTTTATATTGTCGATTGTTACCTATCAACTGCTATAATAAAACCTGTTTATCTTTCGTATGTAGTCTTTATTTGTCCTTTTCTTACACTTCACACTTTTTTCTAATTGCTACACATCAACTCCTGAGCAGCTGCTTATAGTTGATATTTTTAAAATTCAACATAACATAGATTTCTTGATAATCTCTAGTGCAGAAAGTCCCAGGCTCTGGAGATAGCAAGATTATAAAAGGTTTACTTTTAAGCCTTCAAAAATTCAAAAACCCCACAATCGGTGAGAGTAGGTCATCACCCTCATCGTCATCCTCAGCATTGTCATAACTACCCCTTCTTGTTTACATAGGATAGATGCTGTGTGATGGTCTTTTCATGTATGAACTCAATTAACCTTTAGTGTAACCTGTAAAGTGGACATACTTAGTTCCACTTCAAAGATGAAGGGATGGAAACTCAGGAGCATTGAACAATTTGATTAAATTTACACAGCTGATAAATTTACAAGTCATATATCTAGAATTCCAACTGATAACTATTTTTGCAATTATCTCTGCATGACTTCTCCTACAACCAATTTGAGTACCCTAGGGGAAACACCACAAGAATATAGGGAATTGCAAAGGTGGTTGAGGGCTGGCCACAATCCTGTCCATAGTGGTTGAAGGGATTGGGTTTGGGTTCATGGAAGAAGAATCACTTCAGCTGCATTTGCAAGGATGCCTGTGACCAAGTGAAAAAGGGGTGGGGAGAAGATTATTTCAGTATTTTCATAGTTACAAATGAGAGCTCAGCATTGGAGGAAGAGAGAAGGGGCATTACAAAAGCACAACTTGCATGGTACAGGCTCTGGTTTCTGTAGTGTGCGTGTGTGTGTGTGTGTGTGTGTGTGTGTGTGTGTCTGTGTCTGTGTAGTGGAGAATCTTAATATGAAACATAGTGTGTGATTTATCAATATGAATTTTTTTTCTGAGGTTTCAGCAGTTTCCTAAAAAAGACATTTAATTAGACAATCTTTTGTTTTCAAGTAAGAAAATGGCAACATAATCAGATGTCATAATAACACTATATTAGCTTATTAAAATCATATGATACAAAAAATTTTTGAAATTATTTTTAGAAGAGTTATTAAAATTGATATATTGAACCCAAAAGATAACATCGATGATGGGTTTTTTTTTAGGTTTCTGTTTTTGATTCTTGTTAGTACTGTTTCTTAACTCTAGGCAACACTATTGGCTAACTGCCAAGAGTATAGTTTTTAAAATGTGTTTCTATGCATTCCTTTCATTTTCTGTGCTGACTACTGTTATAGGTTTGTTTCTTAATAATTCCAATTTTTTCTAAATGATGCATTTTTCATTTTCATATGTGTTTCAAGTCTCTTCTGAATAATACTTGGATACTTAAATCCTCCAGAAGCTAAGTCTTTCAACCTAATCACTGTTGCTAGTATTGTGTTAGATACCCCATATATGTGCTTCCTTTTTATACCCTAAGTGGGGGCCACTGTTTGTTTCATATAATCAATGTCAATGTGAAGGCAACAATTCCTTCCGTAGTCGGTACTGAAATGCCAAACAGGGAATGCTTGACATAAACTAGGAGCTGAATTTCATCCAGGTGAGAGAAAAAAACATTTTACTCTAAAAATGCATCATGATCTAGAATATCAGAGATCATCAAGAATGCCATTTAGAAATTTAGAAGTTATTGTGGAGTGGGAGAGAAGGTAAAAGATTTTTATTATTGATGGGTAGGCATTTAAGTTTGTTTTCTAATGCAATCATGATAATTATAGACTTGAGACATAGAGTAGACACATAACACATCTAGTAAAATCAATTGTTAACATTTGTAGGGATTTCAGAAAAAAAACCTGTTTTCAAAACTCTTTCTTGGTTATTTAAAAGATATATTAATTTATCAGTAAAAAAAAAAATTAAAAAAAAATCTAGGCCTTACTTGACTTTAAAGAAGCCTTAATGATGAGTACAGGAGACCCAGAAATTGAAGGAGGGGGCTCTGCTTGGATTCATGGCAACTTGGCTGAACTATTTCATTGTAATCATTTTTAATGTGTCCTTAAAGTATTTGTAATAAAGAGATTTCATAACTCAGTTTTACAAATTGCCCAAGTGTTTCATTAAGGCTAAAATTAGGTAATTTTTCCTCTACTGTTAGCACTGCCTGCTTTTCTGATTAATGTTTAGGAGTTGTAGTCCCAAATTCAGACACAAGAATGAATACGCTATGACTCTCACATGCCTTTTTTTGCAACCCTCCCAAATCATTTTACATTTGTCCATGTTGTGTAATTTCCATATTTCGAACTTTATTCCTTTCTTTAAATTATTTCAACAGGTAATGTTTCTTGACTTTAATTTTTTAAAATGTTCTTTTAATCTTTTTCAATATAGATATAATTAATCTTTATTATTCAGATTTTAATTTAGTCTTCTGGTTGACAGGAATAACACATACTTAGGATGTTTTCCTATTCTTATGTTGGACTATAGAAGTGAAAGCCTGAATATTGGAGACTCAACATTGTCTGCTAGAACTAAATCACTTGTTTGGAAGGAATGAAGAGAACTGTCACTTGTAAATTATTCTTTATGTTCATGATACTTTTAAGGTTCAGTTTTGAAAGCGGTTACTTAAAACTAAAGAGTCAACTTAAAGCAACACAGTTCCAACTTCATTGATTGTTATTTATTGAACGTCCACTGAGTCAGTGGCCTGTGATTAGTAATATATTTCACAGGCTGTCACAGCAAGAGTTACCAGTCAAATCTAAACCTTCGGCTTAGATGATTAAAATTTCCAAAATGGCTTTTGAATTTCTAATTCTATTTTTACATCTGGGAGGAATTTTATTTGAAATAATGTTAAAATAGTCAATATTCTTGGGTCTATTTTTTTTAGGAAATAATGATAGCAGATGATTTCAAATAAATAAGAAGAGTCTTTACTTGGTATTTTGGCAATTTTTAAAAAATATAAAAAGAGTGAAATAACATGGCAATAAGTACAAAATAATTTAATTTAGTTTGAAATCCTTGAACCTGGACACCACAGAAATGTTTGTCAGTGATTTTGAACTGAAGACAGAGAGACTTTAGAAATGAGGAGCTATGTTAAACTAAAGTTTTTAGGCTCCTCTTTTTCTGAGGTACACAGTGGTTGAGGACTACTGCTCTGCACCACATGTTTCTGTGTGACAGACAGTAAGGCTCTTACAGAAATGGGGTAAGCAAGATACATCATCTTGAATCAATGCAAAAATCTAGGTGAGTGTACAAATGACTAGGTGAAATAAAGTAGATTTTCTTTTCTCTAGGGAAATTTAAACTAAGAGCAATTGTAGTTATTTGAAAACTATAAGTTTAATTTTACCCCAGAAAGATAACATATCTCTGATCCTTTAAAATCCAGGTGGAGTTATGCAATGCGTGAGGAGTTTATATTATAATTCATGAGACATTTTCAATGTTTCAGAGTTCAGCTCCTGATGCTTTTCCTATTCATGAAACATGAATATATGTCCTTAAACAAAGATATCAAAAGAACTTTTCTCTGAATTTCTGAAATTCTGTACCTCTTCTGTATTCTTCCTCCCTGCTTCGGTTTGGCTAAGAATGAGCCTCAGATTTTGAGATTCCTTCTAAAATAGAAATGAAAATCCAGAAAGGTTACATTTGGTGAAGGTGGGTGAGTGGGAAAATGTAGAGAAATATAACAGCACATAATGTCTGGTCAGTTTTGTAACCATCTTCTTCTGAGTGACATCTTGCTATTCGTCAGCTGAAAGTCTACAGATGAGCTCTGAGGGAAGAATGCCTAAGGCAAGTCTTTGGAGAGGCTGTGGGATTTGTGAGAGGTATTTTATGGATGTGAATATATTGAGAGCCAAGAACAAAGAAGATAGGAGTGGAACCAAATAGAAAAGAAAGAAATTGCCTTTAACTTATAGGTCTTCAATCCTTGTAGGTTTTGTAAAACAATGTTGTGGATGTTCTGGACAAATGGAATCAAACTAACAGTTTCATGACTTATGACAAGAACAAGAAGATTAGAGTAAACCGGGAATGACTAGGGAAAAGGGTAAATCGGCCTATTTGGCAAATACTCTCCTTTAGTGCGACGTAAGAGAAAGCTGAGACATTATTTATACAGACTGCACATGTGAAAACAAAGGAAAATAACATTTTGAAGTTAAGTTATCCCTGGCCTTCTATCATGAAATAAGTTATAGATCAAAATCAAAGCTGCGCCTAGGTTTAACATAAACCGTGTTTGCTAGAAACAAGCGTTCACGTGTCATTTCAATGGGTCATTTCAGAATTTTGATTAAATTCATGTCAGGAGATTATGAGTAGTCTTTTGAAATGAAAGACCCTTTCAGAGTCAGCAAGATTTACTACTTCTGAGGGCAACATAACAGTAGACAAGTTAGTAATGCTATTGATGGCAGTCGATGTGTGCTGGGAAAACAAACATCAATCTACTAAGTAGGATGACAGCATGCGGCACTAGATGACTGTAACAATAGTCTTAACAGTAAGAAAATGCAATTTCCCCTGCTGTGTTTTATGCCTAGTTTTATATGACTACTACATTATACAAATTAATATTTAATGCAGTTCAACATCAGGCTTGTCAAATAGTAGTGCAGGATATAAACCACTGCAAAATCACACATTTGCTGTGTTTGACAGAGGATAATATCCTACTTTTTTCTTGTTTTTCATTGCACCTGCTTCTAGCTCTAGCGTGGTCTCACTAACAAAGGGTCCCCCTTTGCTGCCAGTATTGTTATGTAAATCAAACTGACCCAGGAAAGTGAAAGGAAAGCAGATTTTTTTTCAACTGTTCTGAGAAATAATACCATGAATTATTTGAGAGTATTCTGCATACGGAATGATTGAGATAACATATTGAAATTAAAACATTGACCTCTTATTCTTGTCTGTTATTCAAATTTACATTGAGAAATATGGCGTCAGAAGATGGAGTGTGTAATAAGCCAGAAAGACTCTCCTGGGCTTGTCTTCTTTCCCTTGCCATGCCTGTGGCTTGGTCCCTGGACAGGAAGGTGGGCAGGTCAAGGAAAGAATTTAGTAAACTTTTTTGACTTAAAGGGAAAAGATGCCCACTGTGGACTCATGGGCAACTATGTCATGATTTACAATAGCCTGCAATTATATCCTGCTATCCTTAAAAGGTAGATGGTAGCCTCACCTCTTCTTAGGCTGACGGGGGCAACGGACACACATTTCCCCGTTTTCTTCCAATTTGAAGTCACTTGATTGATTGATTGATTGATTGATTGATTGATTGATTTTACATTGCAGTTGGGTTGGTGCTCAGTGAAACATAGCTGGCGTATGTCAGAATGGCCATGAGTGGTACATCATTGATCCTGACCATTAGGCAAAATAATGAAGTCAACAAAATGTGTCATCACTCTCCATCCATTTCTCTTTTTTACATTTCCTTTCACATTTTCAGCTCCACTTTTAGTGCCCATTATCAGTCCTTGTACATCCTCTAACCAGACCAGTTTTCATTTGGAAATACATATTTAGTCATTGCTTTCTTTCCCATTAAATACCCATCCCCTCGATGTCCTTACTGAATATTAGAAGAATATTACTGTGGAAAATTTAAATCTAATTTACTCTATTTTAGAATATATTTTTCATAATTAACAAGACTCCCAGTATTTCTAGGCACTAAGTATAGTTGGTGAGGAAATATTTTGGTTAGAAGTGGCCTTCCCAGTAGCCTTATAATTATCACACATGGAGAGATGATATAACCATAGCAATTAGCGGCTTTTGTCTCTGTATGTGGTAATTCAAGCCAGAATGCATGGAGTCATGCTTTGTTCCTCTCAATTCCCCTCACACCCCACATCCTGTGATTGGCAAATCCTGTCATTTCTAACTTTATATCCTGAATTGACCACTTATCATCACCACTCGTGCTGCTCTTTCACCTGGCCTTTGCTTTAGTCTTCCTGACTCAGCGATTCCCAAGGTGGGCAATACCTTCCTTCGGAAACATTTTTTAAATGTGTGGAACCATATTCATTAGCCAGATGAGTTGAAGAAGACATTAGGCCTTTAATGGCTGGGGGCCAGTGATGCTAGATACCCTTCAGTGCATAGGATAGCCCTCCAGAGAAAAGAATTATCCCCCTTCGTGCTTTGCTTTTAAATGCTCCACATCCATGGTCATTTCTGAGCCTAGAACCTAATTCCATTTCACTTATGAACACAATGTGGTTTTTGTTTTGTTTTTAATGTACATGGAATTTTCCAGGTATGCATCTGCTATGTCAATTGACGGAAGGTTATAATTAGTTTTGTTTGAAATTTTATTAGGATTCCTTCATCATTTCAGAAAATGACATCATCACTGGCTGTGCTGTTCTTGGTCTTTGACTTGCCAGTATAAAACACCTGCGTTGGTCGGCCCTTTTAGCTTTCACATTTAAAGTAGGCATACCTATGGATATTAAAATCTGACCACTAGTCATTGTTTTCTAATGTATTCTTGCAGGAAAAAACATATATCAAAATACATGGTTTTAAAAATATTTTCCATAGTTTGCTCTTTGGTGTTATACGTAGGGCTTTGAAATTTTGAATGATTCTAAATGTTGAGTTATTTTAATAATCAGTTGTATGGGTAGTTGAGATTTATTTAGAAGAGTAAATTGCTTGATAGGGTTGAGAATCACTCTCCTAACTTATCTCTTCTTCTTTGCCTCCCTTCCATCAACTTTTCCCACAGCAGCCCGGGTTATCCTTTAACACTGGAGTAGACCCTGTCACCTCTTTACACACAGTTCTCAAATGGCTTACCATGTCACTTAGAATAAAATGTCAAACAAAGAGCTGTGTGGCCTTTCCCTGATAACTTTTCTGCTTTACCTCCTACCACCCTGCCTCCTGCAACACTCCCAATTCATTACTCTCATTGCAAGTGCTGATCTCCTTGCAATTTTTCTCACATATCCAGCAAAAACCCACCTGAGCATCTTTGATCTTTTTCCTTTTCTTGATGAAATGCCTTTCATCCAGATAGCTTGATGGCAGTGCTACACTTCTTTCAAGTCTCTGCTCAAATATCTTCCTTTCCTACAATAAATGGTCTTAACCTCCCTGCTTTCATTCCCTTACATCATCTTGTTTATCATGTTAACATTTTTTTATCATGTTCATTAGTTTCTGATGCATTACACATTTATGTTTTTATTGTCTCTTCTCAGTAATATAAACTGTATGAGAGCAGAGACACAGTCTGCTTTGTCCCCTGCTTGATCTGTGATGGCTAGAATGGCACTGGCACATAATTAGTCATTCATTTATTTGAATAAATGAGTGAGTCTCTGTGTTTTCAGATTTCAAGTTTGAATATTGAGAGTGCGATTTAAGTGCAAAGATCATGGGCAATTCACCTTTAGGCCTCAATTGTCACATCTCATTTAAAATGCCTACCTTATAGAATTCCTATACAACATAAGAAAGGTAACTCATTAAAAGCCTTCTTATAGTGCATAGAATATATAAGCATTTGATTTAAAATTTGTATCTATCATTTATCTATCTATCTATCTATCATCTATCTATCTATCATCTATCATCTATCTATCTATCATCTATATCATCTATCTACCTATCTTCTTACCTACCTACCAACCCACCTATATATCTATCTATCTGTCTAAGTATCTATCCATTTATTGAGTTAATCTATCTATGCTTTACTTATCCATGCATTCTCTCTTTTGCACCTGTGTCTCTTATTCTAACAATTCAGAGTAGTTACATTACCAGGGGTCGGCAAACTGTGGCTCGTGAGCCACGTGCGGCTTTTTGGGGACGTTCCATCTCAAGAGCCATACATATATTTTACCTAATCACCATTATGTAAATAATATCTTTTACAATTTTTATAAATAAAAAAAATAAAACTATGATAGTTTTATTTTCATTTTCATTTTTACTTCAGAGCCACAGTTCGTGAGCTGCAGTTTGCTGATCCCTGGCAGCTCTTCCATCTCAAAAGTTTGCCTACCTCTGGATTTGCCCCAGGGTGCCTTTGGCCATGAAATTTTTGAGACTTATTTATCTTGTGAGTATGCATAG
>NW_017731936.1:470691-570692 GCF_001890085.2 Hipposideros armiger
GTGACTAACAAAGAATAGTCATGTTAAAATTAATGTTCTTATTTTCTGGCTCGTCACCTCCCACTGAATAAAAACAGGGCCTCAACTCCTCTTTCTGAAAATGGGAAGTTTCATAAGCCCATGACCAGCACCTTATGTTCTACTGTTAAATAACTTGTTGATATTTCCTGCCTAAGTATTATAGCAAATGGATGCAAGCATCCTGTGGTGGTTTTTGCTGCAAAGACTTTTGCTCCATGAGGCTGGTGGTTTTATTCCAGGATCCTGTCTCTTGGTGCTACCCACGGTGTAAAACCTTTGAGTTGTCAAATGGCTGTATATTCCTTTATCTCGTACTGTTATTAGAAACGATCTCAGTACAACATGAAGTTGTACAAAGACCCCTAAGCTTTGTGTAATGCGTGCTCCTTGAATGTTGTATGCTTCCCAAAGCTGCCATCTTTATTTCAGTTCCCAACCTCTCTCCAAATAATTCAAATCTGTTTCCTGTCTGGGAGGATAGAGACTGTATTGCCTTTTTTCCTCATTAACTTCCAGGTTCTTCAGTAGAACTTTTCCAGCTTCTTCAGAAAAACTTGTTATTTTTTTTTAAGTTCTTCACAAGAAATTTGTCTCCTATTTGTTAGGGACATCATCTCATGTATGTGGTAGATTAAACTAGAATCTTAAGGGCTAGACTATAAGATTTATCTGGGAACCTAGATATTTGGGTGATGATAAGAGAAATAACGCTAGTATTTTGGGAGGCCTATTACATATATCATCTCATTTCATGTTTACAACTGTCCAGTGAATTAGTTTGTAGTACCAGATTTTGTCTGTTGGTTAAGTTTCTAATCCATTCCTTATCATGGTGCACCTTCATCTTTCTTGCAGGGGCCAGAAGCCTTGGAAATATACTCCCCATACTCTGACTCTCTGGCTGCCAGGCTTTGAGTGTGGTTTAGGTTTTGCCATTGAGATGTATTTATACAAGATTTGAAAGGGGAAAGGATCCAAAGGTGATTTTTCTTCCTTCAGTGGTGGCAGCTGATTAATAGACATCTGCAAACTTGGGTTTCGCAGTAGCTAAACTCAGTGTCGCACTGTCTGGTTCCCAGATTTGAGACTTGGGCTGTTGGGAAATTGGCAGCTGTGTCAGGAAGCTTTATCACCTCTGGGTAACAGCAGCAGTTTTCTGATCTCTTTCAACTGAAGCAGCATGACTCGCAGTCTAATAACAGTCCTGTTGACTATTTTAGATACCTCATATAAGTGGAATCATACAATATTTGTCCTTCTGTGGCTGACTTATTTCAGTTAGCATAATGTTTTCCAGACCCGTCCATGTTGTCACAAATGGTAAGATTTCTTTCTACTTTAAGGCTGAATAATATTTTATTATATGTCACATTTTATTTATCCATTTGTGTGTCAATGAACATGGGTTGTTTCCATATTTTTGCTATTGTGAATAATGCTGAAGTGAACATGGGAGAGCAGATAGCTCTTTGAGATCCAAAATTCAGTTATTTTGGATATGTACCCCAAAATAGGATGGCTCAATCATATGGTAGTTGTACTTTTAATTTTTTTGAGGAAACTTCATACTGTTTTCCATAGTGGCTGCAACATTTCTATTCCCACCAACAGTGTATAAGCATTATAATTTCTCCACATCCTTGCCAACACATATCATTTTTAAAATAATAGCCATCTTATAGGTGTGAGGTGATATCTCAATGTGGGTTTGATATGACTAGTGAGGTTGGGCATCTTTTCATATACCTGTTAGCCATTTGTGTTTTTTTGAGAAATTTTATTCAATTCCTTTGCCTATTTTTAATAGGGTTATTTATTATTTGTTATTGAATTGTAGGAGTTCCTTATATATTTTGGAAGTTAATCCCTTACCAAACCCTTCCATGTGATTATTCAGTGTGTCATCTCCTTCTACCTTGTGATTCTGCTCTTTTCAGGAGCAATAGATGGAGAAAGAGCATGGATCGCCACACACAGGAAGTTTGTGTGGCCAGGCTAGGAGGTATAGTACCCCCATTTCCACTCACATTCTGTTGAATAGAAGTCAGTTACGTGGCCGCATCTCATTCAATGGAAACTAAAGAATGTAGTCTAGCTTTGGCTCAGAAAAGAGAGGAAATAAGTTTTCTAATTATCTAGCAGCCTCTCACACAGAGTTTTAATCATTAATGTTTTTAGCAGAATTACTACAAATTGCATCTCCTGAAGAAAATTTAATATGCTCACAATATCTTTCTTCAATATCCATTAAGGATTCCCCGAACTGCAAGTAATATCTTCTCATTATCTTTATCTCATAATGTTGTCTGAAATGTACTTTTACAGAAATATTATTCATGTTGGGATATGACTGTCATACACATCTATGAATTCATTTAAAACCTTATTGAACACCTCCTATATCCAAGATTTATGAGAGATAGTCACTATTGCAGAGGAGCATTTTATGATAATTAGCTCAGGAAAAGAAGGATAACAAAGTCAATTCTGCCAAATTGGACAATTTACTTTGTATATTTCATACTTCAATTTATGAGACCATAGCTCATTTCTAACAGACAAGAAAAAATATCTTTCATTCACTTCTTTTTATTAATGAAAACATTAATGTGGCAAATACGATGGACTGACAACGAAGAGGTCACTAACTTACTATGGGTCAAAAAAGCAAATCCCATATTGGAATATAATGCTAGAGATTAAAGGATAAGAATTACAAAATTTTATTTATATCTATCTTTTCAAAATGAAGGGACAGAGTTCTCTCCTTCAGCACCTTTATTTCTCAGAAAGATTCAAGCTTTTTTTTTTTTTTGAGTAATAGACCCAGTAAATTGTTTCCTGTAATATTCTCCTGCTCTCATCTTCTAAAATCGGTATGTTTTTATTTCTATTTGGAGAAATGGAGAACTAGTGTTGCTTCTAGATCTTTACACCTTTAGTACCCTGAGATCTGCTAGCAGGGGAGCTGAGGTCAATGAGACTGTCACTTTCTCTCTAAACAAAGGAAGAAACTATACCTGCCTATGTCACGGTTTTCCTTTCATTGTAGTAGTCTGCTAACTGCTGTGAGCATAGCAGCTGGGAAGACTAGGGAGTGATAATTATTGTACATCTTCTCTTTTCATCTCTTTTTCGTTTCTAGACTATGATCTCACAATTTATTTCAAGGGAAATTGGCTCTCAAAAGCTGAGGAAGAAAACATATGGGTCTCTGTGGATTTTATTTGGTATTTTGAGCACACAAAAAATGGAACTTTGGAAATTTCCAAGGCATGTAGAACCAGTCACCATATAATATCTATAAAGATATCAATCAATTTAGAATGTGGGATAAACATTTAGGTATGAGGCATTAGGGAGAGAGATGATGATGATACGCTTTTCTTATTATTTTTCCTTATAACCCAGAACAGTTGTGACTTGAAAATTGGACTTAAACATTCTGTTAGCCTTGCGGGGTTTCATGCTTGCTGGAGCAGTGGCCACCTTACCCCAAGCTTTCAGAGAGCCAAGTTCTATGCACGTTGATAAATCATGACTTGATTTACCATGTGGTAGCTCACAGCAAGCCCACCTCAGGTAGCTTTTTTATCAGGAAGATATAGTGAACTCTAAGACAAACAGCTACTATTTTATCTACATCTCCATGCAGTGGCACTGCTTCCTGGAAGCAAAGTCTAGGGTAGAATTTTTCTGGAGTATCCAGTTGATTGCTTGGAACTATGGAGATCAAGAATGAGACCAATAAAGCACAATGTTCGTTTCTAAAGGAGCAGACATAGGCCAGTGTAAAACTAATCAGTCAGATCTTTAATTGCATATCTAAAGTGCTTTAGAGTAGTCATGTGGCTCATGGTACTTAACAAATTTATTGCAATTTACAGAGAAGCCAGTGGGAGGAATTGGGGATATTTCTATTTCTTCATGTGCAACAAGATCAAATATCTGTCAGAGGAAAACACTGTCATTGTTTCCCATCTAATTATCTACTATTCTTGCAATCACTCATCATGCCTTTTTATATTTGATGGTTATATATTAAATATGCATATATTTTTGAAAAGTATACATTTTAACTATCCTAGTCATATATATTCTTATAATGTATATTGAGGTCAGACTCTGGAGTAGTGCCTAGAGTCTTGTATATAATACATATTTCTAAGTTATTTCATTTTCATCCTATGACATAAGACAAAGATATTTGCAGACTCTTGGCAATTGTGATGACTCTGATATAGTCACATTATTCAATGAATGACACTGAATCAACTGAAGGAGACATTTATTGGAATTTAGATTCCAATTTTCGTTTTCATTTCTTATGACATTTTCATTTCCTAAATGATGTTCTTTTTAAAATGAAAGACTTTTCCCCCTTAAGTTTAATGTGCATTGTGTTAAAAAGAGAGGAGGGTAGGAGTTTTATATTTGAAATTCTAAGATTCTTTGTGCATAGAGTATGCAAGGGCCAGATAGAGGAGGTATGGCTCTAGATTAGTTAGCTTGTATATAAAAGACATGCTCCCTGCTGGGCCTTTTGCCATCTCTCAGAATTGTCCAGCATAGTTTGAAGATGGAGCTGACAGTACTTGCATCTTTATTGATTAAGTCTAGTGAATGGAGAGAATCAAGGAAGAATCTCTAGGTTTGTAGCTGGAAAAAATGTGTTAGATGAGGCACACATTTCTTGAAAAAAGGAAACTGAGAGAGTGCATTGAGATGCTCTAGAATGAATGTTTGAGCCCCACTCCCAATTCATGTGTGTTTTAATCATCAATGTGATGTTATTTGAAGGTGGGACCATTGAGAGTTAATTAGGTCATGAATGTGGAACCCTCATGAGTAGGATTAGTGCCCTTATGAGAAGAAACATGAGAGGACTTGCTTCTTCTCTCTCTGCTCTCCACCATGTGAGGCTACAATGAGAAGACAGCTGTCTGCAAACCAGGCAGTAGGCTCTCACCTGACATCAGATAGGCTGATGCCTTGATGTTGGACTTCAGCCTCTAGAACTGTGAAAAACTAATGTTTATGTTTAAGCACCTCCTGTCCCTCACCCTAAAATAGCTAGCCTCATAAGGGGTAGTCTTTCCTCAGCCAAAAAGGTTTTTTTTTAAGATGTCAAACATAATATACAGAAAATTAAACATGTATGCAATGCACAGTGGATAAACCAATCTCAAGGCCAATGAGGCAGAGATGCATATCCTTTTTGTAGGAAGCCCTGGAAAATCATATAGCATTAGGTAAGGCTGTATAATCCACATACAGAGAAAGGTGCAAAAATATAATCAATCACTAGGGATACAGACAATTCACAAAAGCATAAATGAGAATGACCAGCAACGTGCACATATTTAGCATAAGTAATAAAAAATGTAAATTAATAATACCATGGTAATTCTTGGTGCAGAAGGAAAAATAAATTGTTTTAACTCTTCTGATGATGATTTGACTTTAAATATCAGGGCTTTTCCTCTCAGCATTCCATCTTCATCAGAAGTTAAGAATATAATAAAATAAATTCAAGAAAATTACCACAATTACATTCATCACAGAGTCAGTTGAAGCTCTCAGTCTCTTTTGTGAAGTAACGCACTAGAATGCATCAAGGCACCCATTATATTACCTGTGATTATTTCTGGTTATTTGAATAATGGATGACTTCTTCTTTGAACCAATTAGCATTTTTCTAATTGTATTGTAAGTAGCATACACTACATATAGTTAATATATATATATATATAAATATTTTTAAAAATGGAAGCACGCAAGCCCACAACTTTTAGTAGATATTGCCTACACAGGACACAATATTTTGTCTCTGTGTACAAATCTAAGGAAAGACAAGTTAAAAACAGTTATCAAAGCTGGCTACTCTGGATAACCTCTTCTATGGCTCTGTCAAGTGAAACATTTTTAGACATTTCAGACACACTCACACACACTGTGCACCATTCACTTGCTCTCTGTCAGAGCCTTCTGTGTCCTATAATTTTAAACTCTAAAAATACTCAGTGGTGAAATATTGATTTCCTCTCCAGTTTCTGCTCAGACTTTAGTTGGATGCCTGGTAAGGATTCCACTCTGAGAAGATCAGTATTTGACCCTGCACTTTGTTCTTTAGTGAAGAAACACACTGTATCTTTATACTTTCACCTTAGGTAGCCTATGTCTTTTTCTTGACACTTGTGTTGTATTATATCCAAAGGAGGATCATTGTTTTATTTTAAAACCAGCTAATGATAAATATCCAAGGTGTGTCCAGGTTTTCTAAGAAGGTAAACACGTATTACAATAAGGTAGTAATTATATTTGTTATTTGTTTATTAATGAGTAAATTGCCATGGCTGAAACTAAGCAATGTTCATAAATTTGTAAAATTTCATCTGAATATTAGTTGTAACAAGTAGCTAAATTATAATCTCCCTGAAAGCAGGAAGATTTATTTACCTTTTTTTTTTTATTCATACATAGTATTTAGTATATAGCTGGTGAGCCACAGAAGAGAAAAAAAGAACTAGTAGTTAACATAAGCATACGTTCAAATTTAGTATATTTCACTTAGGTATTCATTTATTTTCTCAGCAAATATTTATATACTTATGAAATTATTAATGAAATAAAAAAAGACTATGAGATTAAGTCAATGCTTTCAAACAGCGGAAAAAAACAATCAATGAATAAATGATACTGGGATAATTTGGAGAAGCCAAACCACATGCCACCGAGGCAAGGATGCCACTTTCTGTAGGAGGCCCTGAAAGCCATATTTCATTGGGTAACACAACTTATGATAAAATAGGTTCCCCAAAGAATAAAGCTTTAAAAGTTTTAACAGAAAAATCATTTTCTAACAAATTTGATTACAGATCAAATTATGTAAAGGAAGTCCTCATTTTATTTGTGAGCCTTCCAAGATAGCGTGCAAACTGTTTTTCCCATAATAAGAAAGGGGCAAAAGTATTAGTTTTATGGCGTGAGGAGGATTATAACACATCAGCTACATGATCCCTGCTTGAGTTAGTGTTCCACTGGTCCTTTTCATTTTCCTCATTGAATTTTCAGCTCTTTGCAGTTATATTTTGGCAATTAATATGTATAAAAATTAACACATCTATTCCATCCCTTTTTGCCAATACACACCGAAGATTCTTCTGGATCAAAATGTTTTTCTGATGCCTGAATATTGCTTGATTCCACACTTGTAACTGTCAAATTGCCATGACTTCTACTTTGATCAGAGTTTTTATAATGGGTAGTAGAGATGAGCTGAATTTAATTGACATGTATTAGTTAATTACTATTTCTTATGGGGATTTAGAGAAAATTAGTGGAACTTGAAACCTAAATAGGTATTTTACTTTTAAAATTTACTATAAGTGAAATTAAAAAAAATAAATTATTATGAAATCTCTTTAAAAAAATAAAGTGATATAGAATGTTATTTATATTTGATTTTGTGAGAAAAGAAAATCATCCTTGCTCCATCTGTAGATATTTTATATATTTCAATTAAATTTTTTAGTGAAGTTGCTAAGTCTAAATATGGCTTTCACTGAACATTTTCATAATAATACCTTTTAAAAGTTACAGATTTTAGGTAATAACAATTCAAAGATTTCAATGACTGATATGGCTATGGCATTTTTCTTTCTTTTTCTTTTTTAAGAGGCAGGGGATACCTATTGTCAGAAGTGGAAGTTCCATTATATTATTATATTGTGAAACAAAACAAAACAAAACAAGACATTTTTCATGAATCAATTTTGAACTTTTCAAATAACTTTTTTCTGCCTGTATTGTGATGATATTCTTTTTTTTTCATAGTAATATAGGGACTGACATTGATTGATCTTCAAATATTAAACCAAACCATTCCTAAAATAAACTCTACTGGGTCTTGCAGCATCAATATTTTCTATTCTGATAGATTCAGTTTACTATTATGTTGGATAGGATTTTTGCTTCCATAATCATGGAAGAGTTTGTCATGTAATTTTCCTTTCTTATAAAGGCCATGTCATGTTTTGGCATTAGAATTGAGCTGATTTTATAAAACATTCGCTCCCTCTTTGGAAGATTTTCATGGGAAGATTTTTGATTATAAAATGCATTTAAAATACTATATTAACTAGTCTTATTTTACTTTCATTCTTGTGTCAGTTTGTAAATTTAAATTTGTGTTTTCAAGAAATTTGTACATTTCATATCATTTTTCAAATTAATTGCCATGAATTTGTTTGCAATATACTTTTATTACCTTTTTAATGTCTGTAGAATCTGTAGTGTATCCCCTTTTTATTTCAGTTGTTGATAGATAGTGATTACCCTCTTTTTTATTGATTGATAATGGTAGGACTTTATCAATTGTATTAGTCATTTACAAAAAATGTTTGGCTTTATAGAATTTTTCTTTATATATTTCCTTTCAATTTCATTGATATTTGCTATTGCAGTTTTTTTTCCTTTTACTTTATCTTATTTTAATTTACTCTTGTTCTTCTAGATTCTTGAAATGCTTAGATAATTGATTTCCAGCTTGAGTATATGCATTTATTATTGTAAATTTTGTTCTCAAGGCAATTTTGTCTGTATTTCAATTGTTTTAATGTGTTGGATTTTCATTAATATTAAGTTTGAGTTATTTTCTAATTTCCATTTTGTATTATGTAGGGGTATATTATTTCATTTCCAAATATGTGAGGTTTTATTAAGTTATCATTTCATTGTTGATTTCTAATTGTGCTGTTCAAGTCCAAATCTTTCTTCTGGGTATTTTTGTGTTTGTTTTATCAACCTAAGAGACATATTAAAATTTCTGAGTATATGGAAATATCTATTAATATTATTTCTGTTCCTTCTTTGCTTCCTTTATTTTTAGCTCATGTGACTAAATTTATACAAATTCACAGAGCTAATTAAATGCTAATTAATGTTTATTGGATCTCAAAATACTTGAGATTTTTTCCAAATCTTTCATTTTCACATACAATCCAGAATATTAGTACAAGTTTGCA
The DNA here is from genome assembly GCF_001890085.2 of Hipposideros armiger. Taxonomy (NCBI): domain Eukaryota; kingdom Metazoa; phylum Chordata; class Mammalia; order Chiroptera; family Hipposideridae; genus Hipposideros; species Hipposideros armiger. The sequence continues at coordinate 479,739 of NW_017731936.1, forward strand.
TATTACATTTACAGAGTAACATGTTTGCATAATAACATATTAAGAATTTCTGTAATTTTTAATATATTATGTGTACTAAAGTTTTGTAAAATATGTGAACCCTTCTTCCAAAAATCAATCATCTAGTGTCTTGTGATTGGGACTTATTTGCTCAGAATTACATGTAGATAAAATTCTGTGACCTTTCCCTCTTTATTTTGATGATAATATTTTGATGAGACAAAGTGCACAGCAAGTGACCTCCTTTTCATATGAAGGAAACTAGAGCTCTTAGGTTTCTAATGCTAATGGAGGAAAATTTGATTGAGCTAAACACATTGAAAATTTAGCCTTGACAGCTGGAAAAGATAAATGAAATCTAATTTTGCTGCTTGAGTCACTATTTAAGTTCCTACTTGGGGTTAAGATAGGTCTTGCAATTATCACCTTCCATAGATCACCTGCCATGCTCCTGGTTGCTTCATATACACTGGGAAAATTTACCCCAGCATAGATGATTTATGGGGAATGATACTGCTTGTGTATGGTATAAATGTCACTAAATTATATCACAAAACTTAAAAAGCAATGCATTTAGAAAAAATAGTAAGACTATAAATAATTTTAAAAAGCCTAGAAGTTAGTAATAGTTTAGTTCCCTTAAGAAGGTTACAAAATTGAAAGCCCTCAATATAACTTCTGGATCAACTGCTCAGAAATCTGACTTTTAAAAATTGTCAAGGAGCAGAGACCTGGAATGGAAATCATATGCTAATGCATATGCCAAAAGAATAGGGAGGTTATGTAATTTTTTCCTTCTGGATTGGATATCATAGAGGTTGGAGTCTTGGTTTTCTATGTAAATGTATACAAGCCATTTTTTTTTAAAAGATTTTTATTGGGGAATTGGGGGGATGGGAACAGTGCTGGGGAACTGGGGAAAGGGGAACAGACAAGTTGCTGTCATTTTGTTCTTCAGTCTAGTTGTGGAGGACGCTGCCTCACCGGCCCAAGTTGGCACCATCATTGCGCTCTTCCCGGGCGAGGCAGATCAGTCACCGGCCTCCGGAAGGCCGCTCACTGCGGCTGCTGGCCGCTCACGCTGGCTGCTAGCTACACACGTAGCCCATGGCAACCCACTGCCACAGGGGCTGCAGCCTACACCGTCGCCAGCAACTCATGGCAGCCCAGCTCCAGGTTGAGCTGCTGTTCAGCATCCCAGCTGTGGAGGGCAGTGTCACTGGCCCTCATATGTGGGATCCGAACCGGGGCCCTCTGGCATCCCAAGCGAGTTCTCAACCATCGCGCCACTCGGCCAGCCCCTAAACAAGCCATTTTTAATGGATAAAGACTAAGTGAATGACTCAATTTACATTTTACTATTGAATTTAACATGATAATAGATAGACATTTTCTTTCAATTTGCTAATAATAATCTATGTTAATTAAACATATACCTACTATGTGCAAGGCACTGAGGGAAATGACAAGCAGGGAATACACAAGATATGCTTTTAAGGAATTTTAATCTAGTAGAAGACAGAAGGCAGGCACTCAGGAAAAGATGGATCACATTCCAAGTGCAAATGGTCCCTACCTTACAGTGGTTTGACTTACAATTTTTCAGCTTTATGATGGTGTGAAAGCAATATACATTCAGTAGAAATCATACTTCAAATTTTGATCTTTTCCCCAGGCTAGCAATATATGGGACCATATTCTCTCAGGATGCTGAGCAGTGGTGGTGAGCCACAGCTCCTCTCAGCCACACCATTAGTGAGGGTAAACAACTGATATTCTACAGAGTACTGTGTTGACAGCATTTTTTTTTATATTGTGTTTTGTGTTTTTGCATCCCATCATATCTACAAAATGCCCATCTGTGTCTCCTGCTTCTTTGAGAAAAGGAAGGTAATTACTCTTGAGATGAAAGTGAAGATAGTTGCTTAACTGTAGGCTAATATAAGTATTCCAAGCACATTTAAGGCAGGCTAGGCTGAGCTATGATGTTCGGTAGCTTACATGCATTAAATGCATTTCCAAGTTGCAAAGGGTTTATCAGGATGTAACCCCATCTTAAGTCAAGGAGCCCCTGTAGTAAATTCTAGACCTTTAGTGAGTAATAAAATCATGCTAATGTACGCTAAGGTACTCAGAAAGCAGAATATGTCCAGCTCTGTTAGTCAGAGTTTTTTTAATTTTTAAATTTTTTTTATGGAGGTCATGAAGGCAACTATGTTTGAACTGTCTCTTGAAGAATAAGTAAGATTTGAATAGATGTAAGTTACTGGGAAACTTTTCCACAGAGGTGTATTAGTAAATATGTAAATAGGAAAACACAATTAAGTTGACTGGATAGTCTACGCATGACAATTCATGAAAGATAGTGATGAGAAAATCTGTTATGGGAGATTGGGACCTTATTTATAATGGGCATTGAAACCTGTGCCAATAATATAGAGCCAGGAGTAACATTAGTTCTCCATTTCTCTGAATAGAAATAAAAACACACCAATTTTAGAAGATGAAAGTAGGAGAGTATTACAGGAAATAATCCACTGTGTCTATTACCCAATCAATGAGTCTTCTTTTATAATCTGCATGGGAGTTGTATGATTGAAGCAGTGCTCTAATCATTCTAGAAACATTGCAGCAGGGAGCAGTGAAGCAAGAAGGTCATAAAGATGCTGTTAAGTGCCTAATCACCACGTCTCAAGATAAGGGAAATGAGGGCAAGGGAGATTTAGTTAGATCTACTTGTATAAAGAATGAATAAAATTTGGAGTGTGTTTAAATATTGTAGGTCTTACGAATAATACCAAGGAAAGTAATGACTCCCGGAATAAAAATACACAGGTCTGTAGAGAGAACTGGGAAGGGCAATTCCCACCATATTCTTTGTTTGTTTGTTTCTTTCTTTCTTTCTTTCTTTCAAGATTTTATTGGGGAATTGGGGAAGGGGAACAGTGTTGGGGAATTGGGGAAGGCAACAGCCAAGTTGTTGTACTTCAATCTTAGTTGTGGAGGGCGCAGCTAGCTCAGCTCCAAGTCCAGTCACCATCCAGCCACCTGTCGGCAGCTCATGGCCTCTAAGCTCAAGGTGCTGTGTTACAATCTTAGTTGCGGGTGGGCGTAGCCACCATCCCATGTGGGAGTTGAACCAAAAACCACTGGTTTCCAACCACTGAGCCATCCGGCCGATATTGTTTCTTATAGGGAAAGAAATTTTGGTGCTAAGTTATTGCTGAAGGAAAATATTTGTAGTCATCAGTATAGCTATGAAGATATTGAAGCCAAGAGGGTGGGCAGGCTTTTTATGGAGTTCAAGCAAGATGAGGAGAGCCATAAAGGAAAGGCTATGCTTAGGGCATGCCCACAGCCCTCTAAGAATCCAGTAAAGGGCAGGGAATGAGTTTTCAGATCATTAAAAGGACTAAGGGAAATGGAATGTGACTCAATCCAATAAAATTTAATAAAACAAAAGTTGTTAGTTATATGAGGTACAGCAGAGAGATGGGCAAGAATAAGGGCTTGTAGTCAGTCATTTTAATGTATAGTTATGAGGTATCTGAGGTGACTATGAGAGTGCAGTTTTCAGAAAGTGAAGAATTAGGGGGAGTACATGTATAATTCAGGCACGACAGGTTATCAGTTTTGATTTCTATCCAATCATCAACAACATATTTGTAGAACATGTCCAATGAGTTTTAGGTATTGGTGATATAGCAGTGAACAAAAATTCCTTCTCTCATGGTTCTTACATTCTAATAGGGACTCTGTCAGTAAACAAATATATGTCAAGTGGTGGTGAGTTAAAGAAGAAAAATAGGAAAGAATGGGACAGGCAAGGGATTCATAGTCCCCAACTTCAAAGGAGATGTCTCTCTTCACTTATCTATCAGGGTTTCATCTTGGATGACCACAGGCTTATTTCGTTAATTGAAAAGAAATGCAAAATGCCGTTGGGGAACGGAGTCCCTCCCTAGTCTTGCCTTTGTTATGGAGCACACTCCTCAGAGTGTATGGAACTCTGTTCACATAGTTTATACATGAGAAGAACAGCCATTTCTGCGAAAATGTAATAGCTTTTTAGATGTTGTGGGTAGCAAAATAAACTGCGGAATATAGTGGCAATCCCCAACTTTCTTTTTCCCTGGGTCTGTCTTAAATGGACCTGGAAGAAGACTAAGTTATTTTATTTTAAAGCATTGGTTGCCATAAATGTATTAACTGCCACATTGACTCAACATGTATGTGCCTCCTGCTGACATGGCTTGGGCATATTTTCAATTAAATTCAATGAAATGAGTAAATTTGACACCATCTATAATAATGCATGATTTCGTGTTGGAAGAGTTATGGCATCAGCGTGCACAAATAAGAAAAGCATAAGCAAGTTTTGATTTAACACTTTCACCAGGTCAGATTGTTTAATTCAGTAAGTAAACCACATTTCAAGCAGGACAGAAATCAAAGCTGAGCAGTGGGGAGCAGGCCCTTTCACTATCTTGATTATCTTTGCAGTATTTTCTGAAAAGGAAAACATCTATAAACACAGAAGGCAATTAAAACTGCCTTATGTATCTGTATAGTGGAGGATATGTAATGATATTCTGCCTTTATTTAAAATCACCATTAGTATTAAATGTTGTCATACCTAAAAGTAATAAATCAGAATAATTTTTATTATAGATGGTAATTTATGAGAAATGTAGCCAGTGGAATTGATGTCAAACTTTTATCCACAAGCGTTATTTACTTTCATTTTGCTCACTATTTACCGAGGTTTGTTATAGCAGTAGTCACTATCTCAGCTGACATTCTGCCTGTTTATATTTTTTAAAGAGGTTTTGTTTTTTATTCCCATAGAGCACTGGAGCTAATTATAGCTGCTCATTCTTCTATTTCAACCCTCAATGTGCTCAGTTTTCTCTGGGTTTTGCTTTCACTTGTAGTCACAATATTTTTTCCATTTTGTGTCCGATCCTCTTTCATATACAGCCAGGAGAGAAGCATCCCATGCCACAGAGAATGAAAAGGCTTTTAGAACTAATTTTCATTTTCTGTGCAATGCCCATGGCATTCTTGGAGTGTGTGATGTGCTATCATCAAGTTTTGATTATGCAATTGAAATGCAAAAAGTTTAAAAGCTCAGCTTTATTGGCCTTATCAGCAGTTTGCACTCTTCCAAAAGCTCTTTTAGAACAAACATATGATCAATTTGGGTAAAAAATTACTGCATATTTTAGGAAAAAGAATCTAATAAGTGACACTTACAGAAGAATTGACATTTTGAAATTTTATACTCTATTTTTATACTAATTTTATTACATTTTTTTCCTATTAAAAAGTGCCTAATTTGAATGATTGAAATTTGGAAAAAGTGCCCAAATGTACCTTTTCTTTCAATTTGCTGGCAAAGACCTGCAAGGATAGATCTTTATGAAAATATTCTTTATAGAAGGAAATGTAGTGAAAAACCGGCTGTTCATATTTTTTCACCTTGCAAGTCTTCCACTTTGATTAAGTCATTCTAAACTGGAGTACGTTGAATTACTGTAAAGAGCAAAGCAATCTAGCTTGCCTCAGGAAGGACCTAAACAATCTGTGTATGTATGTGCTCATACATGCGTACATACACACACACACACACACATTCTAGACTAGTCAAGAAGACTTCAATAAACATGAAGAATCAGAGAAACTTCAACTGAGTTTTACAAGTCTTGTGGCTGAATCCTTGAGACTAAACTAGAACTACAAAATGAGCTATACAGTGGGGAATGTGACTTGCTATATTTTCTCTTCCTCCACTGATTCAGCAATGGCTTGGGGCTTGTAGAAACTGGTGTAAGGGAAAAGACTGAACTATATGAAAACAAGGGATAGTTTTATTCCTTTAAAAAAATTTTTGACCCTTTGATATTTATATTAAAATTATGTTGTGGCCATTTCAGAAATACAAGAATAAATGTTGAATTGCATAATTGTTATCTAGCTTATTTTCATGCAAAACATCATATCCAACCGAAAACCTTAGAAGAACCTATGTCACGTTTGTATTGGATAGATTAAGCACCCTTGGAAATGAGAGTGATCAAGTTATCTTCCCATGAATCATGAATGTAAATCACTGTATTAGTTTATCAATGTTGACCTTACTACATCACATTCGACTCATGAAATTGCGATCTGTATGTGACGATGTACTAACAACAAAGAAAGCTGGGGGAGAAAATGAACTTCAGGTTCCTTACAGAATCAGAGATCAAAAGATCTGTTCCATTAAACTTTAAACCAGAGAAATTCATCTGTCTGCCCCAGTGCCTAGTGTCAATCAATGACTCAGCTTTAGCTGGATTATGGTTAAGCCTGAATGGTCATGCAAGAGAGAATTTCAGACAACCAGTCTCCAAAGAGATTGCTATTCTAAGACTCAACATCAAAGAGAAATATGCTTAGGTTTATGCTGTACAGCAAAGACACTTTATTCACCTTTAACAATATAATAAAAGACTGTATGCCATATTTGTCATATACAAAAATGGAATCATTATTAGAAATGTGACACAAATGAGTATATATTTTGTTTATATTTCTTTCTAAGGATTTGAGGCCTTTTCCCTCCTCTTAATTTGCTTAATATAATTTAAACCAAGGTTCCCATAGGCTATGGAGCTAAGCAACCTGGTGAGAATCTAAAGTCTCATCACATATTTATCTATAGCTTATGTAATTATAACTAGTTTATAAAGTCACTGGAATATAAAGAAGAAAGCTTTTTTTTCCAGTAACTATTTTCTACTTGTGCTTTGTTGAATCTCCCTTTTCTGCTGATTAGTCCATTTCTCTGCAACCATTTAGTCAAATTCTATGACTTCAGTTATATCAATTGTTTTCTAGAAAAGTCTCATTATTGTTATTAAAACCCAGTCCTATTCATTACAAAAGTTCAATATCATATAAGTTTCAGTTTTATGGTTCACTTTAAAAAATGCAGATTCCATAAGTCAGAGTGAGATTCATACATGTTTAATGGCATCAATTAAGAAATTCATTGTGTGATACAAGTTGAAAATACAGATAAAATAAAGTCTTAATTTGAAAATATTGTCGTGTTAATCTTCACATGAAACCAATGAAATAGATTAAGTCCACATATTTCCAGTTGGTTAGTTGCAATTTGTTTTTTCAGTTTTCTATCAGAAGGGATATTTAATTGAGAGGATACACTTGACTCTAAATGAAATGAGTCATGAGATGAGGAATTTCAAGATTTGTAATTCCTGTTGCCATAATTACACATAAAATCTTTGAAACATGATTAAATTTCTTTAAGCAGAGTATGGGGAGGATTTATATTGGTATCTTTTTATATAATATATAATTTTGTAGTAAATTAATGGGACAAATGTTAGCCTTTTAGATATGATTGAATTTTATTATGTACACTGGTGTATCAAAGTATTGAACTGTATAAATATTTTAAAATCTGGGTAACTTTTTTACTTATTTAAAAGTATTTGAAATAAAATTATTAATTATTTTCTAATGGAATGCTGGTCAAATATTAATGCTTTTATACTAATTGCAGAAACATCCATGAGATGTAAAGTATGTTGACCTGAGTTCTGTATCATGAGTTAGAACAGAAAAATAGATGAAGGATAACTAGCGATCATGGTGAGACTGAGGTGCCATCTGTGTATCTCCACAGTGCCTGTCATCACGGCACCTGGGCGTGACAGGGAAATATGCCTGTGCGCATCCATAGGACAGCTTTGAAGCTCAGAGTCTTGGTGACCTCAAAGGTCTGAGGACTTGGAATGGTTTTGTGGATTTCCCTTTCCAGTCTTTGGCTAAGCTCCTAATATAATTCATTAACGAATAATAATCAAATAATAGTTTTCACTTGGGTGCTTATAACAAAATGACCCTCTCCACTTTATAGCCTCTAGTCAGATGAAATGTGCTAAATGCCAAAGTAGAAATATACCTCCTGTTCATTGTCTTCTTGCATATAAGAAATGGAACTGTGACTGATGATTATAGCTGTCTTTTTATTAAATAATAGTCTTTCTTCGAGCAATGAAAAAATTTGAAAAGAAATTTGTGTTCATTAAGGAACATTGTCTCACTTTTTCTAAACACTCTCGTGTTCTGTTTTAATGAAAAAATGTTGCTTGGCAGGCCTGTCATCATCTGATTCAGCATCTTAATTATTTTACTTTTATGGAAGAAACTCTGGTAACATATTCATAAATAAATGTTTATTAAAGCAGCTCTCTTATCTGTGCCTCTTTATAATCAGTTCAATTGAATTATGATTTAGGTTATAATGCCTGCATCATGTTAATTTAGTTATTCAAGTGCAATAATCAGGAATGAGCTGTGTTTGTATTTTGACCTTCTTTCTAAAGATTCCATACCACCTTTAAAACAGTACACGAATAAAAGTGTAGGTGAAATTCATTTGAGCACTGTATCACAACCCTCCCCTGCAATTAGACCTACTGTTAGGCTAGGAAAAAACATTATAAATGTAAAATATAATTATCAAATCATATTTTTGTTTTTGTGGAGCACCTTTTTTGAAAAAGAAATGCAGCAAAGGCTACCCCTCTAATATAAAAGTTAATAAACTTCTTTAAAAACTTATTCTGAATCTACATAAATTAAAAATAAGTTATTGCACATGGCAAGGGTTTACCTTGTCCATGGGCCATAGAGTAGATAAAGATTTGTTTAGCAGGACAACTGATCAGGCCTCACTGTTCCAACGTTTTTCAGCTTATTCCAGAGTCCTGTTTTTCTCCTATTATCTGCATCTCTCCACAAATTTTTCTTTCGCAGTTCATTTTTTTAATGATTACTTTTTAAATGCCTACAGTTTTCATAGCAGGGGATTACTTTTACTAAATTGCTCAAGTTATTTGGTGTCAATAATTGGTACGAGGATTATATAAAACATCTACCTACACAATATCTAGCCCAAAATTTATTAGCTCTTTGATTCCCTTTTCCCATCTTCAGATACTGAGAAATCATTGAACAAATTTTAATTTTTTAGATTATTTTGAGAAGATATAGTTGACAACATTGCGTAAATTTAAGGTGTAAAACACCTCTATCATGTCACATAATTATCATTTCTTTTTTGTGGTGAGAACAATTAAGATTTAGTTCCTTGAAGTTTATAATACAGCATTGTTGACTATAATCTCTAGATCTCCAGGACTTATATATCTGTTAGTTTTAAGTTTGTACTCTTAAACAATATCTCCCGATTTCTACACCCCAGCCTCTGGTTTTTAGGAGTTTGGCTATTCAGATTCCACATACAAAGGAAATCAGACAGTATTTGTCTCTCTGTCTGACTTAGCTCACTTAGCATAATACCCTCAAGGTCTATCCATGTTGTTGCAAATGTCAGGATTTCCTTCTTTATTATGACTGAATAATATTCCACTGGTTGGCCACATTTAATTGAATACTTCACATGTTGCAGGTGTTCTGGGAAATTCTGTGGGGAATAAAAAATGAATCAGGCAGTAACAAGTTTGTGGGGAAGGTGTACATGGAAAATCTTGAGGAGAGATATCGTGTCATTTCTTTGTGTAACCTCAGTAATTATCAGTGCCTGATTGATGTGTGGTACTCAAAACACTGACTGATTCAATTATTTCAATTTGGGAGAAATTATAGTAAGTGGAATAAGTCACATACTGTAAACCCTAAAATAATGTATTTTATTGAAGAGGTGACATTTCTTTAAGGCCTTAAAATATTGATAAATTATGATAGGGGGAAGGGCATTCGGGCTGGGGGATATGATAAAAAGACTTATATGTGTATGTGACAGAGTTGATGTTTTGCACTAGAGGTGGTTGTGTTTTCTGTCATTGAAGCTGAGTGAGCATAGACTCAGTGAGAGTGAATCTGGAATGGCAGGTTCAAATTAACCACTTGAAGACCTCAAACCTCTTTGCATCCTATATCTATGGATGATGAGAGAATAGTGGGCTAGGTGGCTGTTCTCTCTGAACTTGATTATTGCTTTCCATGTTAATGATGGATTTGTCCTGCACCTTGTGATATTTTTGTGTTTGTTCTCACTTTTATGAAAGTAGAAACCTTTTTTTCCAATCTATCCCCAGTGCCTAAAAAAGATTTGGTACAAAACATTAATTGGATAAATATTTTTAATCACTGAATATTTAAATAATTCCACATGATGTTATATGAAATTGTCAGCTCTTACAGATTTTTGAGTGGAGAAGAAATATTGTCTCACCTCTGTTTCATGAAAGCAACCTTAAGAGTTGGCTTGGACCATCTATCCATCTGCTTGCATTTGTGCTCATATACTCATGTACCAGTTTATATGAATGAACTGAATGGCGTATTATCTAAAATAAATCTTTCTAGTTCCCACATATCTAAATAAGGACAGTGCTCCAGAAATAATTCCTAATATAATATTTCCTGCATTACCAATTTTGCCCTCTCTTTGGACCATTTCCATTGGCATGCAAGCATGCTGATAGTTTTCCCATCTTAAAAAAATAAAACTAAAAACTAATATACAACTACCCTGACCCTATTTCTTATACAAGTACTTTACCTTTTCTCTATTCATTTTTATGTGAAGCTTCTTAAAATTGTAGTTTATACTTGCTGCATTCAATTCTTCTATTTGATTCTCTCAAAAAAAATTTCAGTCAAGCTTTCTCCTCATTGCTTCCCCCAAAAGAGCTCTTCTTGTCACCAGGGATAGCTACTTTGCTAAATCCAATGGCTAATTCAGGTCTTATTTTATGTCAACTTTCAGAAGCATTTGATAGAGTTGGTCACTATGTCTTTCAAATAATTTCTTCCTTTGGCTTGTGGACATCATACTCTCCTTTATTAGTTGCTTCTCAATTTCTTTATCTGGATTCTCCTTATTCTTCTGCTATATTAATTTTGGAGTGCTTCAAGGCTCAGTTCTTGTACCACTTCTTGATACTATTAATACTCATCCCTTCGGTGAGTCCATCCAGTCTTATGACTATTTATATCATCTATACATTAATGACCCAAAGTTACATGTAACCAGAAATTTTTGTCTGAAATTCAGAGTAATATGTCTAATGGCCTTTGCAATATCTCCTTATTGATGTCTAGTGGGCATTTCTAGTATCTCCAATTAAATATAACCCAAATTGAAACCTCTTATTCCTGTCCTTCCAAGCTTCATCTTAGCAAAAGTCAACAACTTAGTTCTACTTGATCAAGTTGAAGACTTTAGAATCATTCCTGATTTTCTGTAACATCTGTCATCCAATCCATAAACAAATAATGGATTTACCTCCAAAAATATTTTGTACACCTCTACTACTACCCGGTTCAATTTATCTTTCCCTGAAATACAGATGATTGAAATAGCCTCAAAATTTGTAGTCTTTACCTATCTTTACTTTGCTCCCTGAGTCTATTCCCATCTTCATAACAAGCTGAACTCTAAAAATTGAAGTCAAACCATATTACTTCTCTGCCAAAATCTTCCAATGGATTTCCATCTCACTTGCAGAAATAGCCAAAATGTGTACACAATTTGCACCCATCATTTCTTCATCCCTCGTTCCATCTATTCACCATCTTATTCATTCTGGTTTTCCCATGCTCCTAATTCCTAACACACACACCAAGCATGCTCTTGTCTCTGGGAAAGAGTTGCAGAGAAAGAGAACCCAGATAAGTAACATAAATTAAGGGATTTATTATAGGGATATAGGGATTGACCATATGCAGCTGTGTGTGTTTATTAATTAAACAGTCTATTGAATGCTGCTGCTGCTTTTGTTTCTAGGATTAGTTCTGAAGATAACAGAATGGGCAACTGGGAAGGAAAGATGGATGAGAAGTAGAAAAGCAACAACAAAGTGATCCATGAGGATGTCTCTCATTGTCTCCATCCTTAGTGATGCAGGTGCCTACAATGTGAATGTCCTTGGCTGCAACGCTGCATTCTCACCTGGTCCAGTTACTGGAGATTCTGAAAGAGGGCAGGAGACAGAGGAGTTTGGGACCTGACTGCTACTGCAACAAGGCCAACCAGCAGGTCAGTGACAATGTTTGTGAGCCACAATAGCTTTCAAACTCACACTCACCTTTCTAGGATAAACATGGGTGCTGCTGCCCTGCCATCTTTCAATTCATATGCAGATTCCATTTGTGGTCAATGCTAACAGGGTATCTTCCTTATTTGTCTACATGGAAATGTGGGGAATGTAGTTTCAGCTTAACTAACTTGACATAACAGAAAACCACCATATTTCATTTAAATTTTGCAGTTTTAATGAAATTATGCTTTAAATTGTGGACTTTGGATTAATAATAAAATTTTAGGAAGCTGTGGCATGTTACCTCATGCCACATGAATAAATCTTAGCATATCACTCAAATTAGTCTATTCTATATAGTAACATTATATAGTGCTTATTGTATAGAATGGATTTAGTAATTATGATGAATAATTATTTTTGTCATTATAAAAGCAGAATTATAGTATCCTTTCAACTATTATTATTGATAGTTTTCTGTCCCAAGCAAGAAGAGCTCAATGATAATTACAATTGTAGTAATTAAAATTCTGATGTCTGGAGTGGGAAAACTCATTAGAAAATAAAGATGCCTTATCAAAGCTCTGTATTATGCTTTATTTTAGGTGAAAAGAAAGAGATCAGTCTGGGTTTTCTGAGTTTAAAAATTAATTACAATATTAAATGTAATAATCAGATGAGTTCCAAATACAATGCCTGGCACATAAGGTCTTCATCAAAGGAAGAAGTAACAAAAATGATGGTGGTAATGAAGAAGGAGACTGGATTATGCCAGTGACGTAAGGACATAAAGCATGGTAATAAATAAAGAAAATCTATCAACATCCATTTTCAAGGCAATTCATAGTGGTTCTAATGGAAAACTAGATAAATCAGTAATTAATTATCAATTATAATGACTCACTCATCTTGTGATTTATTCTGTGAACATCTCTTATTATCTCCAACTCATAGGTAACTTTTCTATGAGTTTGTCATACCTCTTCATAAGCTCTCCTACCATGTCACTGACCTATGTGCAGTTAAAGGATAATCTGGCTTTCATGGTCACATGACCAAGGGCATGACATTTTTTTGCATAGAAAGAACCACCTTTATGCAGCAAAGAGAAATGGCAGGCATTTGGCTTTTATGGACTGTGTAGGATAGGTCTGTATCTACGTAGATGAGCTGTACATTACTCTTAAAATAGTGAGAAAAGCAAGAAATTTGAAGAATATGATACAGAGCTGCTTTGAAAGTGAGAAAGAAGTACAATGCATAATTTCTGATGAGTTTGATTTTTGAAATACAAAACATTACTTTCTCCTTTATCCCTAAGAGAGGTGCTCACCTCTCTTCCAGTTCTCCTCTGGGCACATGGTTGAATTGTACTTCATTACTCCTTCCCCCATCACCTCCCGCATTTGTTCAGGATGGCCATTGACCTGCTGTGGCCAATGAAATATAAGCAGAAGTGAAGTGTGTCAGTTCCTGGTAGGAAGAGCTAACTGTAGGCAATTGACTTTAAATGTATCTTTTTCCAGATGGTGATTATAGTAGCAATGGCTGAGATAGAGCCTCCATGAGCTTGGGGCTTTGAGTGACCACAATGAGCTGAACCTTATGCTGCTCCATTTGGACATTTAGGATAAGTAAAATATAAACATTTGTTGTGTTAAGCCTCTGAAAATAGGGTGGTGCTTGTTTTTGAAGCCTGACCTAGCCCATCCTAACTAGTAAAGGTGGTGACTTATGGTGCTTATATGCTAAAAAAGAACCATTCTAGAATGCACTGTCCAAAGTCACTCAGTCTCTTGTCATAAAATTCATACAGTGAGGAAGAGACCCCAGATCCACAGATGGTGGGTCAAACTCCTTGGTGGTTGGTATCAAAAGAACAAGTGTTAAGCCCAAGGTAAATGTGTAGGCAGCCATCTGTCTTTGGCCAAGTGAACATACTAATGTTCCAGGTCTTTAGGCAAAAGCCAAAAAGAGATGACAGCTTTCAGCTCAACAGATAATATAAGATGCCAAACATTTTTTACTCTATTCCTTATTTGTCTAAGAAGCCTCCAGATTTCTAGTTTTCAATCATCAACAAATAAGTACATGCAAGCATGAATTTATTTTTATCATGTTTCTTGCAATAAATGATTTGAAGCACTTGATTAGCCTGACCATGTGTGTGTTTGGTGAAATATTTGCACTGTTAAGATAATGACACAAAACACTCTACATACTTAATACACTTCATGTTAAAAAAGAAATAAAATATTTTGGGAATTACCCTAAAACTGTTTGATACACACAAAAATGGATAGTATATATATTCGTAATATGCTTATTGTCTTTATTGTAAACAATATTTAAAAAATTATTAATTTAATAAAAACTGTTATAATTTATAATAGTTGCTCAGAGATTTGGAATGTTAATTTATTCTATAACATAATCTTTAAAGTAATATAATTTTAGCTTTTTCAGACTAAAATAACATGTTATATATAAAGTAATAAAATGCATCACTAGTCATAGTCCAGAATCACTTTACCAGCCCATCTACTTCAAATTACCTGGATTATCCTTAAGTTTGACTAGGAGAGGGAGGCTTTTTGAATTTCTCAAAAGATGCTAAAAGATCTCATAGAACTTACTCGAATACTTACATCAAAGTTAATGAATATTTATTATGAGTCCATTATGTGTCAAGCACTGTGCTAAACACAAAGACACATAGTGAAAAGCACTAATAGGACTTGTTTGTACTTTACAGACAATATTCAGATCATATTAAACAAATAATTATACAAATAGATCATCATGGTCTGATAAATGTTACAAAGGGGACATTCCAGCTATTGTAAAAGAAGATAATAAAAAGATAAAATTTTATCTGGAGTTCAGGGAGTTTTTCTAGAAGAATAAAATCTCAGCTGTGAGAGCAACTTGAAAGATAAGGAGGAAGCAGGCAAAGGAGCAGGGGAAGGATTTTTCAGATAGTGGAATCAGCTTTGCAAAAGCTAGGTAACAGGAAATGGTATGATTCATGTAATGAATAAAATAAGTGTACAGGAAAAAGAGAGAATAGGGTGAATGGTGGAAACAGGCTGGTTTGGAAATAAACCTCTGTGGCTTGCTAAGAGTCCTGAGGAAATCCTACGTTTAAAATTGGAGGAGTATGACACAGTGATGGGGGAGGAGCCATCAGTGAATCAGGAGGAAAAGAAAGACAAAACAGTGTTAACAGAAAGCAAAAAAACCCCCAAAACCAAAAAAGCAAAATAGATTGGACTCTCATCTCAAGCTGATTGTTGTCACCAGAATAGAGACTCTGTGTTGTGAGATCTTATTTTATTTGAGAAGCAGAAATCTACATTATGTGAAATTCCTCAATTTGTAAATCAAGATGTGACTGTTGAAATTGTACAAACTCTGTCAATGGGTTGGAAATGATGACATTTATGAATGTCTTATACCAAAATTTGTAACCCATAGTGATAGCTATTTGGTTTAATCAGATATTTAGAAAATTAGCAAAAATATTTGGCCTTAATTCTTAATTTAACAGGTATTGAAACTTACAGAAACAGGGACATACTGAAAAGAGGAAATCTATTGAACTTTTAAAACCAGAAATGTTCAATTCAATTGACAACTTACGGTTGGAGGGCCTACTCTCTATGTAAGAGCACCAGACGTAGTTATAGTCTTAAAGCTAGGAAAAGACTTGCACATGACCAAGAGTAAGCCTTATTATATATTATTTTATTGCTTGCTCTACCTAATGCATAAGGAGAAAGCCTCTTCCATCTCCCCTGATCCTAATTTCATCAGACATACTCCTAAGCACAAGAAAATGTGTTCATATCCTTGATAATATAACTGTCATTGTGTTAATTAGATGGCCAGCACTATTGAACACAGCCTGCATCTCTACAAGGATGTACTCCAGGGAATGCTGTATCAATCTATTCTCAGATCCTGGGCTGACATGTATATGGTGGCAGCTGTGGTTCTGCATTGGTCTCAACTGAAACATGACTCTTTCTCTGGCAGTCCCAAGTATTCTTTCTTTTGCTGGTGGCTGTATGTGCACATTGGCTCTTTCCTCCCTGCTAAAATCTGAAATGAACTTAAAAGCATGAGGGAAGCCTGCTGATGTGTACTTACATTTGACTCTGGAGGAGGTCGGCAAAGGAAGAACTTGAATAGAAAAGCTGATTACAAACTCAGTACCCATGTCAAGTTAAAAATAATCTCTCCCCTCTTAAATCTAGACTTTCAAATAATACCATTTTTGATGTTTCTAGCAGCTGGAAACTGACTGTTCATTAATGAGGGCTCTAGAAGTTGTAACTTCTTTTTAAATTTAAAATTACCTGACATGCATTAGTATCACAGGAAATGGATGACAAAAGGACTTGACTGAATATTTGATCCTTTTGTCATATTAGATTCATCCCCTGAAATTATAAACTATAATTTGATGAACACATTTTTTTTTACTTTTTAATATTTCTTATTTCCTAATATGTATGGAAATATTAAGATTATGGTCATCAGTGTCCTTATTTCCATGAAACATAAATGAATTTTCAAATGAGATTTGACATTAAAGTAAGATTTCTAATGTCTGTGTTTCAATAATTTCCACATCTATGAAATTTGAAATAATTTCATTAAATTGAAAGGTAAGTAAATTGAATTTTCTGACAAGTCTAAAATGTAGTGAGGTATGTAGTGAAGTCAGTGGTGGCTAGATTATTTTTCATACATCATGTATAATTAAACAGTTGATGTTATTATGCCATGAAATACAAAATATAGACCTTATTTTTATAAGATAAAATGTCAAAAGACAGTGGGATATGACTGGAACATCTGTGACCCAAGTGATGGTTAGTGTTGGTTTGACCCCTGAAAAGTGTATCTTTTTATTTTCCTCATGACTCCTTCCTGGTTGTATGTGTTTTTCTCAAAATCTTGGTTTGGAGAAAGAAGGGAACCTTTCTTAATAATCAATGATGTTACTTTGTAACGTATTGTAAATACAATCTGGCTGTGTATACACTACCAACCCAAACCCAAAAAACTGCAGTTCTTTTAATAGGTATGGAATCTGTATCAGGCAGGATTCCAACTCAAGAAATTCAATTTAGATGGCTTGAATGAATGTAACTGAATGAAGCAACTATGTATTTAAAAGAATCATAGGCAGTAATGAAGGGACTACTTAAAAGAACAAAGATGGATACTGAGTGAGGCATACAGGGAGTAGAATTTTAGGAAGCTCTCACCTTCCTCAGGGTTGAATGGAGGGCGGGGTGGATTGTGTCACTCCTGGAGCCCAGAGGAGATGGAATAACTGAAGAGAAGCCGCCCAGGAGGAGCAGTAGTTACAGAGAACAGGGCCTTGTGGAGCAGCTGGGAGAGCAAGTGCCCTGTATCTCTCTCCTCCACTCTCTAATCCCTGCTTGTGGTGAACTCAAAAGAGGTCAAGAAGCAAGGGGCCCCAGGTGATGCAGTCAGCAGGGCATCCATCTCTGAGAGGAATCATTACCAATGTTTATAGATAAAAACAAACAAACAAAAGCCCATGGATGTTTGAGAGCTTTAAATAGCTGTTAAGTAAATAAACTGGCATTCTGACTGAATTATCCTACCATCAGCCTGCATTCTTGTCTTTACTCCAAGCTTCTCTTTGACTTTTGAAAGTGTTTGCTTAACTCAATGGAAAACAGGCATGAGAACCCCTTCATCTTCTTTCCTGGTGGTAACCATGACCACTTCTGTCAGCAGGATCACTGGGGCCCTTTATTTCAGACCTTTTAACTCTCTTGCTTTTTCAGATCTGGCTTCAACCCAGGTCTAGCAGCCACTTTTACTTTTCCACTGTCTGGTCTATTCTTTCCTGCTTTACTCTGGCTCCAGTCCTTAGACACTAGTCAACTACTTCCTACAAAAAAAAAAAAAAAATCTTGGGTTTGGAAGTAAGCTGGAATCAAAGGGGAAGACAGTGAAGGAAAATTTTGCAAGTAAGTAAAGAAAAGGGAGAGAAACTGGAAGAGTTGGCACTTGTTCTGAAGTGGGCAAATGGAGTCCAAGCCGCCAGCATGACTGGGCTGCTTCTCTGAAGCTTTGAGCACTCAGTGAGACCTGCAGAGAGCTTATGTCTGCTTTAGTTTCTCATTCTGAGTTTAAATCTCAAAAAGTACTGGAAGAAAGCAAGCAGGAGTGAAGTGAAGTGAAACTGGGAAGAATTGCACTTCCGCAGCCATCTCTTTCGTGTACTGGTATAGCTGTTTGTTCCTCAGCTGGGTATTTTTCTAAGAAAATGGAGACGATCAAGCAGGACCTTACTTGCTAAAGGAG
Organism: Hipposideros armiger; assembly: GCF_001890085.2. Lineage (NCBI taxonomy): Eukaryota > Metazoa > Chordata > Mammalia > Chiroptera > Hipposideridae > Hipposideros > Hipposideros armiger. The sequence continues at coordinate 498,176 of NW_017731936.1, forward strand.
TTAAAATTACATAAAAAGGTACTTTCCTAATTCAGAATGCTATTGAAATATGAAAATTTTGCTTTACAATCAAATCTATTAAATTTATACTTTTGTATCCCAAACATATTGATGAATATCACCACTCCCTCTCTCTATCATGACTCCACACTCTCTCTTTTGTGTTGGGACAAAAAATGATTTTCTTGAAGCTAAGGATGATTAAGTTTCAGGGCCCTCACTTGTCTGGTGTCCTTACAAAACCTTATATTTAATGTTGTGTTGTAATTTTGTAATCATTTTCTTAAGAAGGGCCCCTCAATTTTCATAAGCTTCAGTCTCCACAAAGCCCGGTTGCTGGAGGTGGGGTGGGATTTGGAGTTGAGCCTCAGGAAAGGACCTGCTGTGGCAGAGATTACAAATCCTTTTAGCACCAGTTGGCAGATTCTCCACTCTTTGGTGCAAGTATTGTCAGAATTGTCACTTTTGACTTCACTTTTCTGCTCCAAGACACATCTAAAAAAAAGTTAATCAGTGACAGATTCTTATGTGATAAATTGCCTCCAAGATCTTTTTCACAACACTCAGGCCAAGTAAACTTGAGAGGTTTAATGCATGCATGAATTAAGTGCTGCAAGCCTTCGGAGAAGCTTTCAAACCAATGAACTCTAAATTGTGTGGAAAGGAAATGCAGAGTGAGTTATTGTATCTGATGCATTATTGCTCTTTAAAAATATTACTGACCAGTATCTTTGGAATATTGCTTTCTTCACTTTATTTTTCCTATGGATCCACTTTATATTTAGGTCACGTCTACAAGCACAAACATGCATTAATGAGGAAGCAACAATATATAGCTGGGATCTGCTAACTTTTCTGTAAGGGGACAAATAAAAAATACTTTCAGCTTTGTAGGCCATATAGTCTCTATTGTAACTGCTCAGCTCTGATGCTGTAGCGTGAACACAACATAGACAACATTTAAATGGATAGATGTGGTTATGTTTCCATAATAAAATGTTACTTATGGACCCTGAAATTTAAATTTCATATAATTTTTATGTTGGGAAATGTATCTTTCTTTTGTGTTTTTTTAAAAAAAATCATTTAAAATGAAAAATCATCCTTAGCTGATAGGCTATATAAAAACAGAAGGCAGGCTAGGTTTGGCCTATGCGTCACCATCTACAAAACCCTGGTGGACAATAGTAGTAGAAATAAGATTTTATTTTCAATCATGATTCTGTCACTATTAAGTAAATGAACTTGTGCATCAGGTCACCAGCTCCATCAGCCTTAGTGTTCTCATTATAAAGTGGGATTACAATATTTATCTCATAGGGTTGTTGGTAGGAATACATGAGGCATAATATTTAAAAAAAAAACACCAAAACTATCATAGCCTACGAAGAGTGCCGGTTAATCAATACATTTAAATTTCCTTTGGTTGTCTTTTCCCTTTTTTAACCTTGTGGATATTTTTTTTGAGGTATAATTGAGATATAATATTATCTTAGTTTCAGGTATACAACATACTAATTTGATATTTGTATATGTACCTTGCAAAATGATCACTACAATAAGTCTAGTTACATGATTAATATGTAACATTAATCATGTTACATAGTTGCAAACATTTTTGTTCTTGTGATGAAAACTTTTGATTTACTCTCTTAGCAACTTTTAAATATGTAATACAGCATTATTAACTATTGTCACAGTGCTTCCTCCTGTTTTCTTAATTATTTATTTGACTGACTTGACTAGTGTAAGTGCCTTGAACATAGTTTTTACAGCCATAAAACCTGAAAAAATGTTTTGAATTTAAACAACAAAGCAGTTAAGTTTTCAAATAAATATATTAATGTGACAATAAGATGAAAATCTTATTTGTATTCAAAATCAAACTTATATTGCCATTATTTTAATGTTGCTCTTTGGAGTCATACAGTTTTCTTTGCATTATTAAAATTTTTATTTTTAAATGAAAATATTTTTATTTTTTGAATTTGATATAATTTGTGTTATGATAATTTTGGTGCTTCTCCTGTGAAGTCTTATTATAATTGCTCCAATGGAATTACCCTGTATAATTTATAGCCAAGACAGCATTGGCACTAGAGGACTACAAATGCTACATTCCACTCCAATAATATAGGCTTATATATCAATGTGTGTGTCAGTGATATAATTCTACTATTATACACTGAAATACATAATATTGACCAAGGTCACAAAGACCCTTGCGAAAAATGAATTCTATCTACATAATCTGCATTCAATTAATTCTCCATGTGACTTTTTTAGTTAAGCCAAAAATATAGGACACTAGCACTAAACAGAAGGAAGTGGTGATGAACTTTAGAATCATCCAGAGGATTTTTTCAAAATATCGATATCTTCATTTTTCACAATTTGCCTTACCCATTGTCTCAACATGCAAAGAACTCTGGGGTGAGGTGAGTGGTTCCCTTTATTTGTATTTTGCAAAAGAAAAGCTCCTCAGAGGAATCAGATACCCCTATAAACACACACAAAACGGAACAGCACTTTTGAAGGTCAGTGGCAGTACTTTTCTATCTGTTTGGATCCTTCCTAGTCAAGAAGCTATTTTGTTTCAAAACCTAGTCTCGATGTGGAGGATTATTACCAAGGAGTTGCATTCAGTTTTCTCCTGGGCAGCAGTCTGAATTTTGATCATTTTTCTTTTTCTTTCAGTCTTTGATGCCGGAAATAGTTATTGAGCATTCACTGTAGGCAAGACACTGACACATGCTGTGAGGTATAAGAAAAAGATGAATGCTACTGCTCATCTTTAAGGAGGTACAGCATAATAGAGCAGATATGACAGGTGCACACCTAAGTACATATCACACTACTGAAGGGGATGCAAAAGAAATACAATGTCCTATTGGAAATTAAAAGATCATGAGATCATGATTTTAGGGACCAAGAAACGCTTCACACTTAATTGGAATTGCAATTTTTTTTTTTAAAGATTCTTATTGGGGAATTGGGGGGATGGGAACAGTGCTGGGGAATTGGGGGAAGGGGAACAGACAAGTTGCTGTCCTTTTTGTTCTTCAGTCTAGTTGTGGAGGATGCAATTTTTAAATGTTGCCAATTTCCAGGAAAATGAGTTTATAATGTAACATTGTTCATACATTTAAGATTTAATTCATGGTATTGAAGTGTTAGGTACATCTTGATTTAAAAAACATATTTGAGCCATTCTCTTATAAGTAGCATCTATAAACACTTTAATGTATTTGAAGATAAAGTTTTCCTAAAATAGTTCCTTTCGTGATGTAAGGGCATACAGCTATACAACCCAAAGTTTCCTTCATGTAACAATTTATAATTCCAATGAAAATTCCTCAAAGGAATCAAACCATGTTTATTACATTTAGCTTTTCCCCCATCAAATGAAGGATTCCGTTATGGCATATTTTAACTTTCCTGACTCTTTTGTTACACAGAGAAGAAATTTAAAAAAATATTTCTTTTACAAAATCTACCGATATCTGTAATTTATGAAATAAAAACATAGTACCCAGAATATTTGCAAAGCATGCATACATGAATGGATTTTTTGCAACAGTTTTGTAAATTCTTTGCCCCTTAGGCAAGAATCACCTTGTGGATTGTAAATATTGTAGTACACATGGAAATTACAATTTTAATAACAATATTTTATTAGGAAAATTGGACACCAAATGGGGATTTTCAATTTGATGCTAAATGTATTATCAATTTATTATTTAGTTTTTATTGCTTCAGATTCTTTAGCAAGGAGTTTTGATCATTTGTTAAAGTCCAGTTTGTTTGATTACACATAAAAATTCAATAAGGTTCAGTTCAATTTAGTTATGAGTGGCTCATAAAATATTTAGTTCATAATAAAATGAATTAGTCTCTCTCCAGATCCTCATTGCAAATTTCACTGGAGGGACTTTAATCATAGAGATATAATGAGTGGAAATCCAAATTACCATGGGGAAATGCTTCAGTAATGTCAGGATTTTTAAAAGATAAATTTATGAGCAATACATGTTGAACTTGATTTCAACAACTACTTGAACTTAAGGGGTAAGTAAAATGAAAAGGCGATTTGCAGGGTATTTTTCCTTATTCTGTGACCTTAAAATTTACCTATAGTCATAATATTTTTTCCTACTTAATTAAAAAGAACATGATTTATGGGGTGATAATTGGGGGGCAGTTGCTCTTAAAATATTTTTTTAAAGCAAAAAATAAATTAACAATTTTTTGTTATCTTAATTTGTTCCATTCTCTCACAGATAAGAGGAATCCTTTCATCAGAACCAGTCTCTCATAGTTAAGAAGAGCAGATGCCTGACACTATTATCCAGAGTATGCCAGTGACACAAGAACATCGAGAACCATCACTATATTTGACGAGAGAGTGACGTAATAAAACGGAAATTTCAGAAGGGGCATACCTTTAAACCTTAGTATTAATATTGTTATTACATGGCCATTAATAATTTAAATAAATATGAATTTTATAGATTATGTTTACTGACTTAAAGAGATAGGGCAATTTCATTTCTTGTATATATCACTGGGTCCTGAATAATAGAAAAATATAATGTTAAGTAGACAATGGCCATGTCCATAATACTCACTGTCATTTTCCTAACATTGAACAATGTGTGTCAAAATTATTATTTTAAATTTTTCTTAACCTCATATTAGTGACATGTTTACTATTTAAAGTGATGATTACTTTCGGCCATCTTAGACACATGATTCCTAGACTTATTGTGATGATCAATTTGACAGGTATATAAATGTTGAATCACTATGTTGCATACCTGAAACTAGTATAGTACTATATATCAATTATAATTAAAAATAAATTATGGACAAATATTTAAATTGAATTAATTTCACTCCTAAATTATTTTAATAATTTATTCATCACCCAATTATTTATTTCAAGAAAGCTTTATTCTATCTTGTGCAATGTTATGGTAGTGCTAAATAAAGTTCCACCTTTTTAAAAATTAATCGTTCAGAGCATAAAATTTGGTCTCTATTAGTAAACCAAAATGGTAAAACCTAGTTATTGAAAATGCATAACTTTTTGCTTTTCTGATTGGGTGTTTTCTGCTGCCTTATCTTCTAAATTGCTGATTCAGTCCTCTGCTTCTTCTAATCTACAATTGATTCCCCCTAATGCAGGGGTGTCCAACTGGCGGTCTGCGGGCTGCATGCGGCCCTCGAGGTAATTTTTTGTATACTCGTCTTCAGTAGTTAAAGTGTTAACGAGGGAATTGTGTGTATGGTATTGACTCAATCTCCCCTAAGTGCTATTTTCTTCATAACAATTTTTTTCTATTTTCATTTTATTTCAGAGCATCGTGGGCCACAAAAAATTACCTCGAGGGCTGCATGTGGCCGCGGGCCGCCAGTTTAACACCCCTGCCTTAAGGTATTCTTCATTTTGGTTATTGTATTCTTTATTTCTAAAACATTCTCTTTTATGTTTTCTGTCTCATTTTTATGTTTCCTATCTCTTTGTTGAAGTTCCTTCATCCTGAAGCCAGACAACTCAGATCCCATCCGTGTGTCTCTGTCATCTCTCCAGCTGCCCTAGAGTTGGAGCTCAGCACCAGTGATTCCGTTGGTGAGTAGTTCTGTGTGTGGTCCCTTTAAAAGGATCATCTGGAACTCCAGCCACCATTGGCCTCACTCAGCCACAGTCTCTGTTGGTTTTTACAACCAGAAATTATAGGGACTTTTCTCCCTGGACTGGAGAGCCTAGTGTGTCGCTGGAACAATTTGCTCCTTTCCGGGGTGGTGGGAACCTCCACAGTTGAGATATCCCTCCTGAATTTCTTTTTTTTTTTTAGCTGAGCCATCCTGCCACCTGTTGGCAGCTCAGCTCGGGCTGGGACTCGAACTGCTGTTGCTCAGAGCTCGCATTCTTGAGCAAGCTCTTAACCAACTGAGCCACTTGGCCGGCCCCATCCCTCCTGAATTTTAATGGTCACATGCGCGTGTGGGCCCAATCCATTTTGCATCTCCGCCCTTCCTACCAGTCTCAAGGTGGCTTCTTCAGTGATGTTCTTAGTTGTAGAGCTTTGGTTCAGTTAGACTTCAGGTAATTCTCAAGTATTCTCAATGGTTGTTTTGTAGCTTAGTTATAATTTTGATGTGATCATGAGAAAGGGTAAGCACAGCATTTACCTACTCTGCCATCTTGACCAGAACCTGTAAATTGTGTTTTAAAAGTAGATTAATGTTTTTCAGGAAGACAGGAGAAATGAGTGGTACAAAATGGAATTGCCACACGAGTAAAGATATAACAAAAAAGAGGCCAAAAAAATCATAAGAGGTTTTTTATGGCTGTATAGTAGAGTGTAAGAGCTAAGGGTAGTAAGGAATGACTCTAGAGCGTGAAAAAGGAGCCAACCTTGGAGTACCATGCACAATATATTGAAGAGTTTGAATTTTTTCTTGCAGAAATTAGATACTTACTGAGGGTTTTAAGCCAAAATGATCTGGGTTTGAATGTTGAGGCCAATAAAATGTGATTTTTATGTGGAAGGTCCTGGATTTCTAAGCCTCGGTTCTCTCATTTGAGAAGTGCAGATCATTAACACTTGCCTCATTGTCTATTGTGAGAAGTGAGCCAATTATGTATAACATACATCTGATCCCTTATCCCCTAGTTGAGAGAAAAAGGAGAAGCAGAAAGGGGATGGGTGTGTGTGTGTGTGTGTGTGTGTGTGTGTGTGTGTATGGGTGTAGAGTCCTGGTGGTTTTAGTGATTGTGAGGATGGTAGGGTCTGGTAGTTGGTAGTGCTGTCCATGACATTCAGTTTTTTCTGCTTATTATGGGTTATGGCAAGAATACACTTCCTCACTCTCTGTCAATAATCATTGACAGGCTTGTCTATTGAGATGTTTGCAGAAGCAATGTGCATAGTTTTAAATGGGTGCATTTAGGGCCGGCCAAGTGGCTCAGTTGGTTAAGAGCTCGTTCAAGAGTGTGAGCTCTGAGCAACAGTGTTGCCGGTTCAATTCCCAGCCCGAGCTGATCTGCCGCTGAGGTGCCAATAGGTGGCAGGATGGGTTGACTAAAAAAAAAAAAAGATACCCTGCTAAATGAGTGCATTTAATTACCAGAGTAAGGCCCTGCATTACTCTCTTCCTCTGCTATGGTGTTCACGGAGGTTTCTATAGAGGTAGAACTTTGGTATCTTGCTTGGTCCTGAATGGTTATAAGCCTGGTGACCAGCTCCTGTTGGACCTGTATTATGCAAGAGAAAACAATTCTTGTTGAGATAAGCCACCGAGATTTTGGAAGTTGTTACCAAAATATAATCTATCCCATCCCAACCATACATGGACCAAACAGAGTGAAGGCTGCTCATCAGGTTTCATAGAATTGGATTTGGAGGAGAGAGTCTCTCATGTGGGGCTACGGGCAAAGTCAGGCAAGTGATCACTGAACCATGAGTGGGAACTGAAGATTCAATATCCTGCAACCCAAGGGACTGATTCAAACCCAGAAGTCTCTGTTCCAAAAGAAAGTTACTACAATAGTAAGCTGGGAGAAAGCTGAACCAACCACTGGTAGTCTGTAATCTCCCTAGTATAACTGTCATATGTGTCTGAGGATCATTAATTGTAATATCTAATTTTAAGATGCAGGGATGGGACTAGCATGGTGTTTGGCATGTAATTTAAGTTCAACAAATGTTACTGACAATTAAGTTCACAAACACATCCCAGAAAAAGTGCTACACACCTCATTGCTGAATATCACTATGGTCTCCTTTGAAGTATTCCACCTAGGAAGCTATGCACTGATGCCAGGGCCTAATCCACCCTTCAAAGCAATTTTGGAACTCTTTCTGGAATGGCCATCAGAGCTATCATTGTATTACCCTTGACGTCCTGAATGTCATCAAAATGTCTTCCTTTTAATATTTTCTTTCTCTTCTGGTAAAGAAAGACGTCAATGGGGGCCAGATCAGGTGAGTAAGGAGGGTGTTCCAATACAGTTATTTGTTTACTGGCTAAAAACTTCCTCATAGACAGGCCTTGTGAGCTGGTGCATTGTCGTGATGCAAGAGCCATGAATTATTGATGAAAAGTTTATGTCATTTTTTTCACACAGCCTTTTCAGCACTTCCAAATAGTAAACTTGGTAACTGTTTGTCCAGTTAGTACAAATTCATAATGAATAATCCCTCTGATATCAAAAAAGGTTAGCAACATTGTTGCAACAAGTTCGCAAACTTAATTGTCAGACCTTCATATGCATCTTTCCTTTCCTTCTTCTGTAAGATCCTGTATTTACTATTTACTTATCAAATGGCTGAGGTTGTTTAAACAGAATAGCCTTAAAAATGCTACCTATGGGATGATTTAGTTCTGCCTTTTAGTGTTCCTATAATTAAGTACTTCACATGCAAGCATAAATGTGCTTGGAATTATTCCTTTGCCTCCACTCATTATTCAGCAGTGAATAAGGCATGACCTCATAATTTTTAGATTAGAAGAGTAAATGCACCAAACATTTTCTTCATTCCATAGTTTTATTCTTTTTTATTGCATTCATATGGATATGTACAGAATGTTCTTAATGAAAGTATTTCATTTGGTGACTATATGGGGGCAGATACTTTGATAAGATAAGGATAAAGTTAAGATACCTTAACAATTGGCTCTAATGACTATACAATCAGAGAAGGGCTGGGAAAGGACAAAGCTGTTTATCTGGCTAAAATGTGCAGTTGTAGCAGTTCTAATGATATGTTAGAAAACTTCTTTGAGACTATAGAATCAAAGATTGTTGAATAACATCAAATACTTGGGGATGAACACCCAAAAGGGAATCACAAGACATGACAAGTACAGAAACATATGCAGTAGAAAGGTTGAAACTTGATGGTTTGTCAGAGTCAAGTGTCCAGTGATGACCGCATTTCCCCATGTATACGACGCACCCTTTTTGGAAAAATTTGGGGTATAAAAACTGGGTGCGTCTTATACATGGGGAAATATGGTAAGATAAAAAAACAATTCACCAGTAACTGGCACCAGAGTCTCATCATGTGTGTGTGTGTGTGTGTGTGTGTGTGTTTGTGTGTAAAGGGACCAACAAGACCAACATTTCTAAGCACCTGTCTACTGAATGCTCTACTAGGGTTAAAAGGATGAATTAAACATAATCCAGGAGTTCACGGGGTTTAAGCACAACAGTAAAACACAGAGTTTAGAAAGAAAGCAGAATATCCTAGCACAGAATTTAGAAAGAAAGCAGAAGTTAAACTGAGTATTAACAATTCCAGTCTAAATTATGTGGGGAGCAATCATATCACATGGTTAGTAGGAATCTTAGCATTCGCCAAGTCTAACCTTTTAACTAATCAAGAATCCTTTGTACAAGGTAAAACAGCCTTCATTTCAACTTTGCCAAATGCTGACTTAAAAATAAATCATATCCAAGATTTGTGGTATGCTTGCTAGGTAGTACATTAACCTTAAATCTTCCAACTAGCAATCATTTTTCCAATAAGAAGCATCTAGATACATTAATTATACTATTTGAAGTCCTATTAAAATATTTTTTAATGTTTCATAAGCCGACTTCAATGTTTACATGCCAAAAATAAAAATAAGGGCTAAAATTAAAATTGCAATTTTTTTCTATAAATTAATTTGACAAAATTTCAGAATTATGAAGACCACTGTATGGGTGGAATGGCCTTTCATAATAGTGATGAACTTGGATGGACTGTATGCTAAGAGTATAAAGTTAGAGCATTTGTATTATAAGCTGTTCTAAAATTGTACTTCAAAGTCTAGAAATCCTAGATATCAACCATAAAGCTATTTAACATAATAAGTGAGAAAATGAACCGTTGGTTGTCTGACTAATTTATTTGCAGATTTAGGGACTTGCTGTCTAATGCTGCCTCTAACATATTATGTCTAATGAGCTGGTCAAAGATGGAAACCATAACTCACTCTATTTTAATCTCACAGTTTGTTGGTATCTTAGTACATAACAGGTGATCTGTTCATCTTAGTGTTTTCAAAATAAGTAAGTATGTCTTAGATTGAGCACTAATTATAAAGGAAATACCTTTAAGTTACAACAATGGACAGAATGTAAGGGAGAAATAAAAAAAGATTGCCAAGAGCTGTTAACTATTAAAACAGGTGACATAGGGCCGGCCGAGTGCCTCGATGGTTAAGAGCTGGCTTGGGACGCCAGAGGGCCCCGGTTCGGATCCCACATATGAGGGCCAGTGACACTGCCCTCTACAGCTAAGATGCTGAACAACAGCTCAACCTGGAGCTGGGCTGCCGTGAGTTGCCAGCGACAGCATAGGCTGCAGCCCCTGTGGCAGTGGGTTGCCATGGGCTACCGTGTGTGGCCGGCAACCAGCGTGAGCGGCCAGCAGCTGCTGTGAGCAGCTGTCCAGAAGCTGGCGACTGATCTGCCTTGCCCGGGAAGAGCGTAATGATGGTGCCAACTTGGGCCAGTAAAGCAATGTCCTCCACAACTAGACTGAAGAACAAAAGGACAACAACTTGTTTGTTCTCCTTCTCCCAATTCCCCAGCGCTATTCCCATCCCTCAATTCCCCAATAAAAATCTTAAAAAGAAACCAAACAAACAGGTGACATATTCACTTGATCTCTTCATAATAAGATAGACAACTCATGCAAATTAAGATTAGCCAGTAGTGCAAAAGCAATAAAAAAATGTCTGAAAATGTAAGGGGATGTAGAATTCAATTGAAACTTTCAAATGGGGTCTGCATTTACATTGAGTCATTAATCTTAATAAGTCAGTTGACAGGTTTGTATAAAAGAGAGAAGCCACATTAAATTATATAGATTCAGTAATATTATTTATAGATCAGATTATTTAATAGAGTAGTAGAGAAGATTTTATTATAATCCTAAAAATAATATAATAAGCTTATATATTAAAATGTCTTTCAAAGAAGCCACTTTGGGAGAACATGTACTTTTTTGAAGATGATTAAAATATGTCTTTAAATTTCTAACTCCTCACATTGAAATTGCCTTTACAGTCAGTTTATAATGCACTTGAAGAAAAACAAGGATCATTACTAGGTAGTTACAACTTGTTGATGTTTGAGCTCTTTTTAAAGAAATGCATTTATTGTCAAAGAATAAAGCTTTGCCACCATTGACAATATTGAAAAGAAAATGCTGCCGGCCCAGAGGTAAGATGAAAAAGAACTTAATAAAGTGCTTTGAGCAATGACAGCATCACTGAAACAAATAGACATCATTCTAAAGAAATTCTGTGTAGCTGACAATGTTCATTTGTTCAGGGAAGCAGGGTCTGGTGGGTGCAAAATAAGAGCTTCCATACGTTTTATTCTCATTCACAGCTGCTTCTTCCCTCGCTCAGTTCTTAAATATGGGTGTCATGTAAGGTCTATCTCTCTCTCCCTCTCTCTCTCTCTCTCTCTCTCTCTCTCTGTCTCTCTCTATCTCTCCCCCCCCCCCATCATTCAATGTCTCGTATCATTTAAGCTCCATCACTGGTTACAATTATCACTGTTATAACTATCAAACATACACTGCTATGCCACATTTTTCCTTTTAAATTTGAGAACAACATATCCAGCCTCTTGTTGGACTTCTCCACTTGGACATTCCACAATTATTTCAAGTTTAGCATGATTGAAATAAAACTCATCAGTTATCTTCTTACAAGCCCCTCAATCTGTTTTTGTCCCAGCTCAGTAAAAAGAACCACCATCTGGTCAGTGATCCCAGCCAAATGCATATGCTTACCCTAGATTCTACCTTCTCTCTCATCCCCTGCATCACTGGGCCATTAAATCCTCTTCTAGAGTATCTCCTCATTATTCCCTCCTCTCCATTCCCACTCTCAGTTTTTTTAGGTCCTTATAATTTCTGCTTGGAATGTAACAGGCTTTTAAATAGGTCTTCTTGGCTCCTGTTTCTTTCTTACAACCCATTTTGAACAGTGTTGCTAGAGAAACTTTCCTAAAATGAAAATAACATATCGTTTTCCCCACTACTCCAAAACAAAGTGCCAAAGCATTTCTTTGAACTTTTGCAGAAAACAGCTTCGCTTCCTCCATCTGAGTGCCCTTCTTCCATGGCCACTCTCTGCTGTTGTGTACACCAGTAGTGAAGGACCATGCAGGGGGGGTCAGCTTTTCTCTGATTTTTGTTTCTTACTTTCATGAGACTCAGGTAAATGACACCACATGGAAGATGCCTACTTTGAGTAACAAGAATGTGTCAGTATGAGGTGACCTTCTATGTCTGGAACTTGCTTCTTTTCTCTAATAAACAGGACTTTTCTCAAGGCAAAAAAAATTTTTTTTCTCTTTTTAAATCTCTTTCTAGCACATAGCACTGGCAACATGAATGAATAGGCTTTTCTACATTATAGGAAATGCAAAACTGAAAAGATGAAAGACATATTCTTTTTGAAAAGGTTGGTTTTAGCCTACCGTGAGTGGTCTAATTACACATTTATTTCAATGAAAGAAGATACAGTAGAAATTAAAGTTATGTTGTAGTGAAATAGCCTATTATTTTTAATACAGAAGAAAGGGATTAAACCATATAATTCATTTAAATCTATGAGGTAGAATAATTATCAGAGCATGTAAACATTGTGAATGAATTTAGGGACCCTAGTAATTTTTGAAGTACAGAATTTGACAAAAACATGGAGGAAATCCACATTTTATTATTTTTAAAGTTTAAAGGGACAAACATGGTTTATGTATGAGTAAGTACTAGCATAGCTCAATATTATCATCTGTCACTGATTAGTGCTTGTAATAAGACATATTTTAAGAGTATATATTTTTAGCCCAGACCATGGAGACCTGAAAAAAAATGAAAATGTAATGGAAACTAATATATATTATGAGAAAAATTCCAGATTCACAATCTGCTATTCCTTCTCAAGTGTCATAATAACATCAAGGTTAACTCAAATCTGAAAACATAACATAAAGAAAAATACTTAATTTTACTTTAAGTTATGTAGATTTCAAATATGCCTATAGGTTACATCTGTAAATGTATTTATTAATAATTTTGTTCCATATGTAGATGATTGTTAAGATGATTTTATTCAAGTAATTCAGAAAAAAACGCATATGAACTAAACATCTTATTCAACATAGCCATAAAATTTTCCAAAAAAAATCTTCATATTTTGCAAATATAAATTTTTACATTGTAACATTAATAATTTTACATTAAATTGTGAAAAACACAGTGAATTAATAAACACTGGAAACCTTGAACTTCAAGGCCTCAGGATAGCTGAAAGCAAATATTATCTTCGTATCTCGCATATGGATTTTCATAGATTTATCTTTATGAAGAATCAATAGTGTCATTGGGAGTAGATTAGGCTTTAATTGAAAACTTTAAATTGTTTTTATGTTAGGGAAATAAAAAACATTATAAATACAAAATTGCAAGAAATTTTAGAAAAATTATAAGGCTTACAGAAATACTATGCTTCTTGGGTCTCTTTGGGTTCCAATTTCCAAGTCGCAGAGATAAGGGTCTACCATTCTCTGCAATTACAGATAATTTGAGAAGGGTTAGCAGGCAGCTTAAGTTGAACTGTACATTGCAAATCCATCTAAGCCTATTTCTTGATTATTCATGGGAATAAAGAACACAGAGATTTTCACTATGTTTATATGCCCTCAGGTACCTTGTCCAAGAGTAGAAGCATAATAGTACCCACAATGGCATTTATTCCCTGAGTGAAAATCACCTGCTTAGAAATTGGTACTTAATTATCATTACCACAGTAGTGTGTTATTAGTGTGGTACTTTATAACTCCTTTCTAGTATTTCAAACCTAAACTTTTATGTTTACTCTATTTTTTTCCTTATTACACTACATAATCACCACTGCTGATATTACTGATAATATTAATTTGAAATTAGATTTTATAACATGACAGTATCTTCAAATAACTAAATCAGTATTACACCTTGCTCATAATATCCAAAGACAATATATAAATTCAACTATTTTGAAAAATAGATATGTAAGCTATGCACATATTTGGAAGGATGAGTTGAATTGTGGAATTAAACACACAATGGGCTGTATAATTTCTAAAATTTGAATTTTATATACATATATGCATATATGTATATATACACTCATATATAATGTTATATATATATATATTCTATTTATATTATATTTTTTAAATATTCAAATTACTTTTTATTCTATACTTTATCATAGATAAGAAAATAATATAATATTAGCAATACTTCATTGTATTTCACTTTTGCATAGAAAAATCTTTAGGATCAATTGAATTACTTGATAATGTAAATAAATATTCTCCTGAAAATACATATTAAGCATAAAACAATGTCTAAATTAATTTTAATTATTAATATATACTGGGGGTGCCAAAAAATGTACACACATTTTAAGAGATGTTCTGTGTATTATTTTTTGAAATTGAATTGAATTACATAGCAATGTATAGTATGATGTTCACTCAAAAGATGGCATTAATCAAATTAATGCTAGCATCTTCCATTGTATTAAAATTTTAATACAGTTTTTTCCTTTCTTAAAATGTGTATACATTTTTTTGGTATTCTCTGTATATTAAAAAGTGATGACAACAGAAATTATAGTATTCTTCTGAAGTTGGTCTCTATATACAGGTAGAAGTTACTTTTATGAAACAAACAGCAAATCCTCTGTGTGACGTGGTTCTTTTGAATTGGTCATCTGTAGACCTCTATTGACTATTACATGTATACTGTATATGTGAGGATACACTCCCATATTTATCTGTAGCAGAAAACTAAAACTACACCTATACCTTTAAAGCTAAGAGAAATGAAGATAACCAATAAAAAGACAGATGGAAAAAGCTGGATTTGAATACAGACAAATCTGTATTCTAATTCCACCCTATGCCATTTATTTAGTAGGTTGTTCTGTAAAACGGGGCTATAAAAACCTACCTTACAATTTATTATCTGGACTCAAAGGGATCAGTAGCGTTAAAGTTTAAGATAGTACTGAGACCATAGTTGTAGAAGCTCAGTAAATTATTTCTGTTGTTATAATAATAATGACATGCTTAAAATTTGGAATAGCTTTCTATTTATGATTCTTTATTCATCAGTAGAAGACACAATTATTTTGGTCTAAGTGTCTCAATTGTAGAAAATTTGAGAACCTGACATTTTAATCTTTTTATGATGATTCTAAAACTATTTCAAGCTGAAACAAAAACAGCAACAAAAATCAATAGGTGACATATATATGAAAATTTCATATTGTGGCTTAAATGATCTCAGTGTTTCTTGGAAATTGTGCCTTGCTTAAACTATGCTGACCTTAAATGGGAAGGTCAAAATTTAGTAATTTGTAAGAGGAAATTAATTTTAGAAGACGCTAAAGTGCAGTTTAATAATTATAACTATGATAAAATTTTGTGAGATAATTTTCCTTTGCTCTTTGATCTTTTGCAAAATTTGTTTTTGTGTTGTCATCTACAAATATTTATCATATTCTTCAGGATACTCTCACAAGGATGTTCAACACAGGTTCACTTTAAGAGTGAGCAAATAGATGCCAGCAGCATTGGTAGTTATGAGAAAATCAGGCTTTTTCACTATGTGTTACAATTATATATATTAGAATTTAAGATGATATATAGTATATATATTAGAATTTAGGATTACTATACATTAATATATTAATTAATATATTAATATATATTAATATATTAATATATATTTATATATTTATTTAAGAATATATATATATATATTCCTGCTATTTAAACCTATTAGAATTGATCAATGTAAAGGGTTAAATATCAAAAGTTGATGCATTAGAAACCTTTATTAAAATTTCCATACAATAAAAGGGATCTTAGTTTTCAAAATTACTTTTTTCACTTTTTTCTTTGATTTAATGCTTGAAAATACTCTGGATCTGAACAAAAACATTACTAAAAATTTGTTTTGCCAGTGCAAAAGGAAGTAATTATTGAGCAGCAGGCTCTAATGAGATTAGAAGGGGGAAAAAAACAAAAAAATACAAAACAAAGGACATTGTGGAATTCTCTTCAGGAGAAAAACAGTAGCAAATGTGTTTTGCATTACTGATGGTATGGATATTTGTTTTTACATTCTTGTTTTAAATTGTCCTTGTGAAAATTGATGATTCTAGCTTCAGATATAAAAGCTGGTTGAAAAGAGCACACTTTAAATTTTACTCACTGATGTTACAAGTTTTTAGATACTATTAGGAGTTATTTTAGAAAGATTTATGATAATAAGTATTCATCACAAAGCACATCACTCCCGAGAACAAAAAGTGATGCTGCATTCATTTTGTATGATTAACGATTTACACATAATGAGAAAAAAAATGCTCAGTACTAATCTACAATTGTAAATGGAAAGGAACTTTATAAAGAGATTTTTCTTGTTAATGTCAACAAAAGAAAGAAATCCTGCATATGGAGAGTATTTGCAAGTATTTACATCAGCTAACAACAAACGTTATATCAAGTAATAAGACAGTTTGTTAATTTTTATCATAATTAAAAAATTCACAATCTGTAATATTGCAGAACTCTAAGCATGTTTAATAAAATTTAGGTGGTGTATTTATTTTGCTACCCCAGATATAATATTAATGAACTGGCTCATTCAAGTCTTATTTGCATAGCAAGTGAATATAATTAAAATCAATCTTTCATTAAAAGCTCAGAAGAAAGATTTAATCTGTATCATATTTGCAGGAAGGCAAGTAGCAGAGAGTTTTTTTGAATTCTAGAACATTCCACAAGATCAATTGTATAAGGAAACAAATTAGGTATATTGCTTAGTTATTTTCTTTTCATTGGGCTTTAGAAGCATAATCATATATTTCAGAGGAGTGTGATCTAAACTTCCTTGGTGTTAAAACCCCGTAAACATAAAATGAGAGATGTTTGCTTTTATTTTTTCTGGTTTAATTATTTCTTTTCCTTTTTGACCTGTGCAAATGAACTTGCTAGTTTGAATTGCATCCCCCCCATGTGAGGAAACCATTCACAACCGAATACATACCATTGCTAAAATATTAAATTCTCATTAAGAAATCCAACCTGATTCACTCTTTGAAGTTTTTTAACCTTGCAAATATTATAGAAAAAAGTACACAGAAAAATAAGATTTTTTTACCTTATTTGAAATATTGCTGGGACAAATTCATTAAAAAATACAACACAACAAAACAAAATACCCTATACTTTTCACTAATAAAATCATTTCATTTTTCTAACTTCTTTCTAATCAGCTCTGTTTGCTTTTCTCTTCTCTGAATATAGCTGAATCACTTTCAGTAAGCTGTTTAACTATGGTGGGTTAAAACAGTCATTGATCGCCTGTTCTTTGATTAATATTTAAAGCTGCCTTCCTTTGGCTCTCATGATAAAATCTATATCCCTCTGTTATCCAATGTCTCATGCTGAATACAAGCTTTCCTTTTTTTCCCTTTTTTCCCCTTTTTCTTACCTTTTGTAGCTCTGTTCTCAAATAGTTTGCCTCCTTTCCCTTGGAACCCCTTTTTCCTCCTGTTTCATATTGACTTTTATTATACTTATGATTCTGTATAGATTAAATACCTTGGAGTACTCAGTAAAGTTTCATTGATTGTCTGGCTCCATACTCTTGTCCTGTTACATTCTGATCCTTGAATTCTCTTGATCCACTCTCTGAAACTGACTAATTACATGCATTCAGTTTCTATTTTCCTGCATCCTGAAGTATCAAGTTCACCGAAACAGACATTTCTCCTGGTGTAGTAAGAAGTGTTGAAGCTGAGTGACATCCAGATTAGAACTGAAACAAAACAAGTGCAACTAATTACATCCCAGTTAACTCTTCCACTCTTTATCAAGCAAGGGGGCGAAGTTTCTTCCTCGTTTACTTCATCATGTGGGGTGTTCATTCCAATTTCCTGACACAACCTCCCAGATGCTGTGGTCTAATGTCTAAGAATACAAGCTATAAAGCCACACTACTGGGTTCAAATTCTAGCTCTTCTTCCTACAAGCTGTGTGAACTTGAGTTATGCTGTCCAGACATGGAGACCACTGAAATACTTAAGGCATTTTGTTCTGCAGCGACCCACCCAATGAAAATTATGGCATGAAAAAGAGAACATTTGCTTCCTGGCGTAGGTAGGTTTCCCTCCAGAAGGAAGCAGAGGGAAGAGCTGTCCCCATAAGCCTAGTTTTCTAAATTTAGCAGTCAGATACATCACTCCTACCTTAGGAAGACACAGCTGTAGGGATGGGGCAAGTGGCCTCTAGCGTTATTCTAGAACAGTGGTTCTCAACCTGTGGGTCGCGACCCCTTTGGAGGTCGAACGACCCTTTCACAGGGGTCACCTAAGACCATTGGAAAACAAAAAGATATTTACATGACGATTCATAACAGTAGCAAAATTACAGTTATAGAGTAGCAACGAAAATAATTTTATGGTTGGGGGTCACCACAACATGAGGAACTGTATTAAGGGGTCGCGGCATTAAGAAGGTTGAGAACTGCTGCTCTAGAAGTTCCTGTTCAGGGGGCATAGAACCAGGACAAATAGGGTCCCCGCACAGATTAAACATGATGGATACACAAACTATTTTTTTCTTCAACTCATCCTTGCAACCTACCAAACTATTAATGATATTTTACCCAGGCTCCAAATCTTTGATCAGTCTTTTTTGGCATCTTCAATATTTTTTTTTGGTGAGGTTTTATTATGATAAAAAAACTATCATAACCCCAAATGTAGAAGCAGCCATTATGAATAAGCTCTAAAACTATGAATTAATTCAAATTTTTACAAACTTCTACATTTGGAAGTCACCAAACTTTGCCACATTAGGAAAAAATAAGAACACATTTGAGAAAATGTTGCTGAAATTGAATTTTAATGATTGTTGGGCTTGGTAGCATATTTTCTTTTTTCTCTTTTCTGTTCTGCTTCACCATTATTCCATTTCTTCAGCTTCCTTCCTCTTCCTCCTTCCCGTAAAACTGTGGTAACAACTTATTGAGATGTATTTCACATGCCACGCAATTAATCAATTAAAGTGTAAAATTCAATGGTTTCAAGAATATTCATAGACTTATGCTCACTTCCTTTCCCTACCTAGTTTTCACTGTGTTGTCAATAACAGTGACCACGTTCATGCATACATCACAATTTCTTTGGTGACTTTCACTATGTCCTACTCCTTTGGCTGATCACAACCTAAATTAAATCCAGTTCTCCACCTATTCAATGTCTGCCCTTGTGTAACTAAATACAGCTGCAGGAAAACTCACAATTAATTTGTTGGTCTTACTGTAAAGTCATAATCACTATCCTCTTATGGGCTCTTAATGCCAACTAGCAAGGATAATTTATACTTCTCTAGAATACTCTGATAAGCACAAAGATAATTATTTTATATTTATTCCTTTCTACTCAAGTCTTCAATACCTCTTTTTTTCATCTTGACTCTCAGTTAACAATCTTCTTTTTATTTCATTGAACAAAATGAAGCAATTGAAGAATTTCAGTATATTCCCACCACTGTATATCCACCTATCAGCATTTGTGACAATGTAACCTCATTTCCCTCGTTGTCCAGTGATTAAACTCTATTTCTAACACTAACAGATGTACCACATCCTATCTTGTCTCATTTACTGAAAATCATTGCTCTAGCAATTTTCTTTTCCATCTTATACAGTGTCAAATTTCCCCCCTCTGCATTATGACCATCAGCATACAAACAAGCTATTTCTCCAATTATTTAAAACAGCAAAAGCAGAAGCAAAACACTCTCAATGTCTTAATGATATTTTAAAATTATAAAAGTAGTATGTGAATGCATTCCACTTGCAAAATATTGGAACAAAGTAAAAGATACTGCCTATATTATCCCAATATATTATTACCTCTTGAACCCCCCTCCAGAAAAGTCCCTTAATGCCAATTTTCTGCGGGATATCACTCCTTTGCTTTGCTTCCATTTGCAAAACTCCTTGGAAAAGTAAAGTGTACTAGCAATCTTCAATTTCTCTTTCCATTTTCTCCTGAGCTGACTCCCTTGGGGTTTTATCTCCATTCTTTCCCAAAATAGCTCTTGTCATGGTTTCTAATGACCTTTATGTTGCTAATTTATGTAGTGAATTCCTAGCTCTCACCTTACTTGACCTGTTAGTGGCCTTTGACAAAGTTGATCACTTTCATCTTAATAGGGTTCCTACCCAAGGCTGCCAGAATATCACACTAACTTCCCACTACAATTGCGGATTTTACAAGTCTTTCTTGAGCTTTATCAGTTTTTGCTTTATATATTTTGAACTTTTAGTTGCATAATTCAGCTATTATTGGGTTGTAGGAAAAGTTATGATGTGTTTTTTCTGGTTTTTTTTTGGTTGCAAAAATGCGTCATGACTTTTCCAACAATGCAATATTTGCATACTGGCAGTCAATAGCTAGATATGGATCAATTAATCATTTTTGTATTGGTTGCTTGATGTTTTAAAATTGTTGTACCGCCCACAGTTCTTACTCATTTATATCCTTCCTACATCATTTATATTATTATCTACTTAGTTAAAAAAAGAATTCCTGCTGGACATTTGAGTTGGTGAATCTTGACATAACCATTTAAAAGTCTTGTATTCGCTGCCACATTTCTAACTTAATTTAAAATTAACTTCACTTTATTCTGATTTATTGTTTTTTCATTGCATTTTTTTATTTTTTATTTATTTTTAATATTTTCATACCTGATTGATTTTGCTAGAATTTGCTAGGTACTTCTTTCTTTTCTTCACCTTTTTATATTTTCCAATGTTAGGTGTATTTTTGTTTACTTGAGTATGAATTCTTTGTTCAATGAGATACTTGTTACCTTGAAGTGTGGAGATTTATATTTTTCAAATTTATTGTAACCACTGTTATGTTTGGAAGAAGTCCTACCAATTTACGTTTTTATAAATGTTATTTCTGAATTAATTTTTCTTTCCTGATTTTTTCTGTATTTTAAACTTCATTATTCTATTTGTTTTAGTATATTGAGAAGAAAATATATATCATATTCATACTCCCTTAATGTCTATAAGTTAATGTAGATTTATTTTTCTGTCAATATCTGCATATAATTTTCCCAATGAAAAGAAAAACCAACATGTTTCCATTTCTCTTCCTTTCCTATGCCCCCCCTTCCAGCTGAGTGTATTTTGAATATCAATTATGAGTTATTTTTATTTCATTTACTAATATTTATTTAGGTAACACATTATTGTAATGATTTGTTGATGCACTGATTTTTTTAATGGGAAGAGAAGAGAGACCATTCCCCAGCTTCCTAAAAGCATTTTCTTTAGGCATCTTCTCAATTAATTTTCCTAGGGCCCTGAAAAACTCTGATCATGACGTTAGAGTGCCTTTCAAACACTCCTACCTTCATGGCAATACTCCCTGACACTATGTCTGGAGGAGGTTTCTCCGAATCTTGCCTATTTGTCAATCTAACCCTGTCTGCTTTCTCTCTTTAAAACTTGTTCAATATTTTGTGTTATACCTTTGGCACTATTTCTTGTTGTCCAGCATTATTATGGGTTTATACATTAAATATATTTTTTTGTCATTACAGATGAATTCACAGACAAGACAAAAAAGATCTTATGTGCTCAGTTTGCTGTCGTGATCCAATACTTTCCACTGACCTTCATTTTAAATATGCTTTGCTTTAAATGTGCACATAAAATCACACAGATTCTGGTTTTGTACTACCTTTTTATAACAGCCATGTCCCTTGTTTTCACTGTTTCATCATTCTCTCTTTCAATTTTATTTTGTTAGTTCATTATCTCCTGACAATGGATTGTTTGTTAGCAAATTATCTTCAAAATGTTAGATTATTGTCTTAATGTTATTTTTATTGCATTACTATTTTAATGTGAATAAGTGGATCTTTTTTTTTTAATTTTTGATGTCATGGAAATATTTTTATTCTTGATTTCCTTCTTATTTATTATTCATAATTCATACATATTGAGCGGAGAAGTAAGTTGACTACCGCTTTTCCTGTCAGAACCATCTTTGTACCACACTGCTCTTTCAGAGAGAGCCGATAGTTTAGTGCTTATTTGCATGGTTTTGTAACACATATTTTAAAGTTCCATTTTTGTTTGCAAGAAGTTTAAAATAAACTTTGATTTGTAATTCACACTGGTGCTATGACTTCTGACAAGTGGATTTTGTATCCCTTTGGACCTACACCTGTCCCCAAAACTGCTAATGGGCATGTGTTGCAATCCATCATTTCCATTTTAAATTAACTGCACTAGGATACCTACATAAGGTAATCCAAAATTTTTCCTCAAAATTTTCACACACAGTTCTCAATTTGAGATCAGCGAAAGAAACACATATGATGGAACCTTGCTAGTAAAAATGGAGGAGAAATTGTTACGATTATTCAGGAATAATGTATCTTTAGAGCTCTCGTCTTACTGAGATAAAACCAGTCTTGGCAAAAACACTTGAAATGCCTGCCATGAACCACATACTGTGATAGGCTCTAACACTCTAACATTCACATTTATCAGCGATTCCCTTAGTTGGTCACAAAAATGGATACTCAGAGAATGGGAAGTACTACACAATGAAAGAAATTTAAATTTTGAAAAGGATATTAGATATTTAATGGAAAGACAGATAAAATATTTTTTGAACTTGTATGAGGAGAATCAGATATCTGACATGAAGTATCAGACAGAAAAATATTTCTTGCTTATCAGTTGGTTATAATTTTAAAAGAAGGGGAAAAGAAGGCAAAATTTCATATTACAAGAGGAAGTAGGAATTTTACCAGAGATCACTGACCTGCTTTCTTATGTAGATGAAATATTACATTTAGCCAAAATCTGTAAATATGACATGTAAGCCTTGCTTGTTATTATACTTGATATGTCCTAATGCATAAACTGTGCTCCTTTGAAAACAAAAGGAACTCTACCAACATTAATTACACTCATTTAGGACAATGGGCCAGTTTCTGTTCCCTTATCATGTCATAAAATTTCTAAAATCTGCACTTTTGTTTGCACTGTTACCTTGTCCAGAATTTCCATTACTTCATTACATGTTTTATGTGCAAAATAAACATTGCAACCTCTCTCAAGTGCTCTTTCCCTTGCAGTCCTCTCATCCCTGGGTATGAGAAGGACAGAAACTAACTCAGCACCGTAAATGTAGACCAGCAGAAGTTGAACTATGGCTTTATTTATGTAGCTTTAAAACCAAACCCAAGTATAACCACATACATTACTATGTAAAGTTAAATAAAAGAGTCTGACTTTATCATTTCACTGACTTCATCAGTATGATTTTATTATTCCAGGAAACTTTTTCCCAGGGAGATTAAAGTTGTAAGTAATGTTATTGTTATGGAGAAAATCCTTTAGATGAATATCAAACTGTGAACTCTTAAAAAGATAACATCAACAGATTGTTTGCTCCCAAATTCTTTGAAACCTCTTTACCTCAAAACCCAAGCTTTGCCATTTCCACCAATCCTAAACTAGCATTATTATGACTCTTACCCAATTCTAATTAAGCCCGTCTCCCATCTAACCTCCTGCCTACCGCAAATACTGAAAGACCTGCCTTAAACCAGATTTCAAAACCTTATGAACTTCTTGACTTCACCTTTCTCTTTCTGAGAGACTACTATGACCTGAAATGGCAGTCCACACCCTTACTGAGAACACGCACACCTAACTTTGTCTGATTAACAGGTTGTTTTAATGATATTTTGAGGGAGCCAGCCTTCAAGAAGTATGTGTTACTTATTTGATTTTCCAACTTGAAGCACTAGAATGTTGAATTTACACAGTGAACATAAAAACACTTGAGAAATAATAAACCACACTATAATTATAATAAATATATAAAATTATTATAGAAGAGCTCAAGCACATTTCACACTTATGGATGTGCTATTATCTCCCAATTCTTCCTCATTAACAAAAATGAAACTCTTAGCCATGTATGTCTAAGGAAAAGTTTCTGTTGGTCAACATCTGTCTAAATCTTCTTTTGTAGTGCTGATTTTACATCATTTATGTACTTTCCTTTTCTGCTCACATTCAACCCCATGCATTTAAATGATTGCTTCCTCGTTTTAGCTGTTATTTCTCATAGCAGTATATTCCTCAATAAATTTGCTCCAAGTTTTCCTTGAAGTGTAAGGTCTTTATCAACTGTATTTCTGAGATTTGCTTTCATCCAGTATACAAAGTCTCCTTACAGTTCTCTGTTCTGTCTGCTTTCCATATTTCTTTTTATTTCATCTCTTATCTCTGAGTTATGGCGGTAGTCTGCAAAGTGTAGGAGAGGGGAATTTATCTTTAAATGCCACTTTCTTTTTAGTGGGATGAGACAGCTTTCAGATGAAATCTAGCCCTGGAATGTAATATCCTTTTGGGGAAAAGTATATCTTATGAAGACACCTGTGTATAGTATTTATGCACATTCTTGTTGGATGGGAATACCAAAGCTCTTTAGGCTGTACTGGTGAAGTTTTATTTTGTAGTTAGTCTGTATAGCAGGAAACCAAAAATGAGGAGAATGGAGGTTCTTTAAACCTTCCTCACTCAAATAAACTGTTGTTTTGCCCAGTGGGGTTTACTAGGGTGCCTAAGAAGTTATGTTGCCAGTTAATCATTAGAGAAAATCAGAAACTAAAGATAATATAGTAGCTCCACATTCTAGGCATACACTTTGTACAGTTTCCCACCTGTTGTTATTAGAAGTGAAACAAAATGATTAAAGAGAATTAACTAAATAAAGGTAGGAAACTACATGACAAGATGCAGAATTGACAAAGCACCTAAACTCTATTAGGCACATGCTGAAGAATTAACTAGTCTCAAATAGACCTCCTAATAGAAGCTTAAATTAGCTAAATGTAATAAAAAATGTAATTGGTTACTTGGCAAGGATCTTTAGATGCAGGCTGCCCTGAAAATGGAAAGTATTAATGACATATAAATGAAATTATTATTCTTTACACAAAAGTGGTTAATAATGTCTTAAGTGTATTTGGTACATTTTTAGATTAAAAATCAATAAACATTTGGGTTAAAAGAAGTAAACAAAATTATAAACCATGTACAAGCACTTGTGTAATTTAGTTTTTAAAATTGTTTTTGCCATTTAGCTATATGGTAAGTAATTATTATGAAATCAATAAATGAAACTAAGTGAGCAATTACATCAATTTATTTATTTAATATTGCTCTTAACACGTTTTGTGGATGCCCATTCTGTTTCCATCTCATGGTTTGGGGGAGAATGAAGAATGACTGTCAGTTGGGAGATTGGGTGGATATATACGTCACTGACTGGAAAGAAACATAAAGAACGGAATTGAAAGAAAAAATAATGAATATTGGATTTAGAGAGACTATGATTTCTAGGCCAAGATTAGACATCAGTATAAATAACCACCTGGAATTTAAGAGTAAATTTTGGACTAGAGATATTTTGTGGAAAGTGTGATCAGCTGATGGCTTATAGAGAACTTTGGAGTGAATATGGCCTTCTTGTTATAGGGCATAGAATGAGAATAAATGAGGGCTAGAATAGAGCAAAGGAATAACAACATGACTGATCCTAAAGAAGAGAAACAGAGACCTTAGACTTCTGAGAAGGAGTCTGTAACAGATCATAAAAATTAATGCATTGGTATTTATAAATCATGCTGGTGAAAACTGATGATGTAGAGAGTTTGTTTCTGCCTATTTATTTATTTATTTATTGCATTTTAATCTTGCTTTAACACCAGGGAATGTATACTTCCAATTATAGAGGAGAAAATATGCCCTTTGCCCTCTGCCCTGAATTCAACCAACCTGACCTTAACAGATAATTATTCTGAACTTGATGAGGCCAGATTTACTAAAAAAAAAAAAAAAAAAGGCATTGAAACTTTGGAGAGTTACATATTGAGTATCTATCTGTGAATGCAATTTGATTGCCAACACAGTTCTCAGGATATAGGAAATTCAATCAATCTTTGCTCTAGGTTAAATGAAACTCCTTGGAGTTGCACCCAACATCAGTCTTGATCTCCTGTCTGTGCCTTTATTGCTTACTCTTTTCCTGTGTGGCTGAGACGAAGAAGCTGGAGATACAGATGACTTAATATTTAGGACTTTGCTAAGGAGTGAATTTTTACTGTAATAATATTTCTTCAGCTCATAGCTTTCTTAGGATCTCCCAGAGATTAAGGTAATTTAATATTTCCCAAAGACTTCAGAATTAGTACTCTTATGGCACAACGAGAGCATGATTTCTGGTTCAATTGATGCTCAAGTCCTGATATTTCATTTTTAATGTAAAAATGGGAAAGAGATAAAAGCATTGATGTTTAATTTCCAACCTCTGTATTTCATTATTTTGCCAAGCATACCCTGTTTTAACCAACGATCTTCTTTATGTTTTGTCACAATCTGCTGGGCTGTGCAAATCTCTAAAAGATTTTTAAAGTTTGTGATGTGACACTTTTTCAGTTTTGCATTTGTTTCATGTATAAGTTTTGAGTGTTTTAAAAGTTACCTTTAGTTTATAAATTGGAAATAATGAATTTATAGCCAAATTTTCTATGTGTTAATGAGATCCCATGAAGCCTTAAAAATGTTAGACTGTCTAACTTGGTCTTGAACTAATAAATATTTTATAGTTCCTTTGGGTTTATTTTTCAAGCATTACATTACCAAACCTCAGCATAGATTGTTTCTTATTTCCTAATATATTTTTCTGTTTGTTTGTAATCTAACCCAAGAATGGGTGTTCAATAAATATTTAATAAATATTTTAAAATTAAAAAGCAATTAAGTGAAATGTTTTCAAACACCATATTTTGACTGTGTATAATTGAGATCCACATTATGTTAACAGCAGAGTGTAATGTTTCGTTCCACTTCGCCTCTGAACTTTTCACTTTTATAGGTATTTTAAGCTGAAGTGATGACAATTTGAAAAGCTTAAGCAAAGAGGTTGGAAAGCTTAAGCAAAAAAAAAAAAAAGCTTATGTGTAGTGACTTCTTTGGGACCAATTTTTGAATATCACTTGTCTAGATTCTATAAGAACACATTAGTAGCCAGAAATAGCAATGTCAATATTTAATACAAATCTACTCAATGCTTTCTATTAATTCAGGCTTTGAGAAAGATACAAAAGGAGACTTGGTGACTCTACATAAGGAACTCTCTCTCTTATTAACATGAGGACAGGTCTAGGATGAGGCAAATGAGGCACTGGTGATTTTGTAAATTCTGATCCAGGAATTCATGGACCACAGTCTAAAATTTTTTTTTTTTTAAATACAGATTTCTAGGTTTCACCCAAAAGATACTGGATCTGATTTATTAAACAGATGCTATGAGGTAACTGCCCCAGATGCAAAACATAAAGGGGAACCTAAAAATCTTAGTAATCAAGATAAACAATATTTAAAAAAATTAAAATCATTGCAAAATGTGATGAACAAGCTATAAAAATTTTAAATAAAGATGTAACAAGTATTATTGATCTTTCCTTTTGCCTCAGGCTATGACATGGCTCAGCAGGTACTGTGAGTTGAAACCAAAGAAAAACCAAACTGTGAAATATTACCAGGAACAGGCCATGCCTGAGGGCAAATGTTTCCCTCAGTGACCTACCTTAGCTGGTTTCGTTCCCTTCTATGAGGAGTTCCTGCAGTGTTGGGCTGCTTATTTGCTACAGCTGCTAGGATCTGTACTCTTAGCTCAGCACCTGAGATCACCCAAGAGTCAGGAAAGAGTTGGTTAAAAGATTATCATCTTTGGAATTATGACTTCTGGAACTTATCTCAAGAGTGCTAACAAATATCCCATTATTGACATGCCTATATTTAAATATATAATTTCATTAGAAGAACCACAAATCTCAGGAATGATTCAGATCTAAATTCAGCAGAAATGAATAATAACATTACACATATGTTTACTTCTTTTGAGATTTTTGTATCTTCCAAACACAGAATTCAGCTTCAACTATGATCAGGCAGAACATGCCTCCTCTTTTTAGTACCATTTGTGCTCATTAAAATCAGTAGTGTTAAATTATTTGAGGGTTTTCTTTGGCACATATTGAGTAATAATATATTATTTAAATGTGTTTGTAAAACATTTTGGTAGGAGCAAAAGAGTTTGAGTGCTTTTGATAATCACCATAAATATTTTCAGAAGGATTTAAGAAAAGTAAAATGTGAGGGCCAACCGAGTGGCACGTTAGTTAAGAGTTGGCTTGGGACGCCAGCTCTGAGCAGCAGGGCCCCAGTTTGGAACCCATATGAGGGCCAGTGATGCTGCAACCTCTACAGCTAAGATGGTGAACAACAGCTTGACCTGGAGCTGGGCTGCCGGGAGTCACTGGTGAAGGTGTAGGCTGCAGTGGGACTAGCCAGCAGTGAACTTTTGTGAGTTGCCATGAGCCTCTATGAGTGGCGTCCAATGGCCGGCGAGTGACTGCTTCAGCCAGGAAGAGCGCAATGATAATACCAACATGGGCCAGTGAAGCAACGTCCTCCACAACTGGACTGAAGAGCCAAAGGATAGCAACTTGTCTGTTCCCCTTCCCTGATTCCCCAACGCTGTTCCCCTTCCCCAATTCCCCAATAAAATCTTAAAAAAAAAAGAAAAAGAAAAAGTAAAATGTGTGCTGTTTCTCATGTACATTTTATGAAACTTTAAAAATACTATTTGTTATTGCTTACCATATCAACTTGGCATGTATACAGAGAGTGCCCAAAATGTACATACATTTTAAGAAAGGAAAA
This sequence comes from Hipposideros armiger, assembly GCF_001890085.2. NCBI lineage: Eukaryota > Metazoa > Chordata > Mammalia > Chiroptera > Hipposideridae > Hipposideros > Hipposideros armiger. The sequence continues at coordinate 527,107 of NW_017731936.1, forward strand.
AATTGTATTAAAATTGTAATACTCAATATATACCAATAATGAAAGATGAATACAAGTCACGTGTATACATTTTTTTGGCACCCCTGGTATATAAAATGGGAAGAGAACAAAGGTAAATTGCCATAGCTTAAATATCATGACTTAAATATTTATTTATGTCTAAAATAAAATGTGCTCTATCATAATATAAATTATGTACTACAGGAATCACTTGCAGACCAAATACTTAATATTACCAACTCCATGCTGAAAAATACTATTATAATAGAAGGTGTGGAGAAGGAAGGAATTTTTATCTACCCTTCTAGGTTTTTCCAGTTGCTCTAATAACTAAATTGACATGAGACAGATAAACAAGAGAAAATAACCAAATTTAATCACATATGGGCATATGAGAACCCCATATACATGAGAGAGTTGGAGACCCCACATGCATGAGCAGTTCAGAGACAGAAAGTCATAGTGAGGTGTACATGACATTCTGAGCTAAGGATGAGGTAAGGTGCGTTGGAGCTTCAGAGGGAAAAAAGGTCATGCATAGGACAATAAGAAGGCAGATATTCAGTAATTAGAAGTTTGCCGTCTATAGGTCATAAAAGATTATTTCTGGTAATAACTCTTATCATGAACAAGGCCCCAATTTAAATTCCTTAAGGGAGAGCTAAAAGTTTCTCATGAGCCCCCAGGGTCTTGACTGCCTTCAGCTCAAAATATTTTACATGCGGAAGTAGCACATCTCAGGGGAGGCATAGTCTAAACCCCTTCAAAGGTAAGCTGAAATGGAAAGTTCTCCTAGGTCTCCTGTTAGCAACTTTTTACAACTTGATCAAAGAGAGTGGGATAATATATATATATATATATATATTTCATTCACTTCTGTAATAGTCAAAAAATATTTGAGTTCTGTACAGAGGAAGTTAGAGTCAAATGGATCCATTTAGCATGGAAAAGGTAATATGTTTTATATTGTCTTCTGTAATACTTCCTACTGGTTATATTTCCCAGACTATGCATGATTGGCATAATATAATAGTAATGCCTCATGTATCCAATCAGCCATGTATAAGAATTATATAAAATCACATCTCATGATAGCTCATGAACTATACTTCAAGAAAAAGTCTAAATACACGAAATTAAGTTAACTGCTGCTGCAACCAGTTTGGTTATCTGGGCTCCCCTTAGTTAAATTCTAATAGGCTATTAGAAATCCACTGGGAGGGTGAGGCAGGAAAATAGGAGAAACTAAGAATAAGGGAATGAAGCAAAACATTAAGATTTAACACCTAGTGTTAGAAAGACAAGAGAAGCGATAAAATCAACAACTGTAATTCATTCTGTAGACATTTGCTGTGGGGAGCAGAGATCCTCACTGTTTAATCGTTTTACTGCACACCATTGAATTGCAGCCGAGCACAGCACAGTAAGTAGCCATCAGAATGATGCTACTGGTTCATCAGAAGAAGGAGAGAGTGCACTCAATAATTCTGTTGAAGAATGTAAGTACATATTTTTAAAATCCTCTAACAAAACTGTGTATGTATGTATGTATGTATGTACATATGTCTATATATGTATATAGATATGTACATATATTAATTGATATTCAAGTAAGTAAATGTTATTTGAAAAATTAACTTAGGGTACCATTTCACTACATTGTGCCACATAAGGATGGTTCTCTATTTTGAGTAGTCCCCTTAACAAAACGTTAGGAATTGTGAGCATCTCCTGGAGGCAATAATAAAAATAGACTCTTTGCCTCTGTCTGCTAAGAAGATAGAGTGATTATAGATTAAAAGAAAAAAAATAATCTAGACTTGATATTAGAATTCCTTAGTAGGAGACTCAGCTCCATAATTTTCTTACTCTGATTATGAAAAGAAGTCACTTAAACTTTTACACTTTGCCTATTTTTCTCAATATACTTATTGAGAAAAATATTTCTCAAAAATAATGCCTGTTCAGACAATTTGGTGTGGTGTGGATCAGATTAAACAAACCTGTCAAAATTTATGTGTATAGCATAATATATGCCACCTAAAATATATATCATTTAAAAAAGTTTGAATGTGAAAAAGAACTAGTAATTTGCAGTGAAAACTGTCAGAATCTTATTTATCATTAGTGTGGATTTTCAACAATGAGCTTTACAACTTTCCTAAAGACATGGTTTTATGACTGTTTTCTCAGCATGAGTGAGTTAAAACAATGAATCTTTCCAAATCCATTTAGACTTTGATATGGAAATTATAATGTCATTTATTCAGTACTCTTTTAAAGAGAGGTTTTTTAGAAAGATACATGTTAATATTGTTATAGAAAAGATAGATAAATCCAAGTTAAAAAAGATATTTATGCTCATCTAACATAATCCTGACTATTCTTCCCAAGTGTACATCTTATATTATAGATTTCAGTGGTAATAACACTTCTTTAAAAAAGATATTTGACAAGTGTGAGGTGATATCTCATTGTGGTTTTTATTTGCATTTCCCTGATGATTAGTGATGTTGAACATCTTTCATGTCTATTGACCATCTTTATGTCTTCTTTGGAGAAATGTCTATTCAAGTCCTTTGCCCATTTTTGAATTGGATTGTTTGGGGTTTTTTTGGTGTTAAGTGTGTGAGTTTTTTATAATCAGATGTATCTTTGGCAAATATCTTCTTCAGTTTAGTAAGATGTCTTTTCATTTTCTTGATGGTTTTCTTTGCTGTGCAAAAACTTCTTAGTTTGATGTAGTCCCATTTGTTTATTTTTACTTCTCTTTCCCTTTGCTGAGGAAATATATCAGTGAAAATATTACTAAGGGTAATGTCTGAGAGTTAACTTCAAATATTTTCTTCTAAGAGTTTAACAGTTTTGGGTCTTACATTTAAATCTTTCAGAATGACCATCATCAATAAATTGACAAACAACAAGTGTTGATGAGGATGTAGAGAAAAGGGAACCCTTGTGCACTGTTGGTGGGATTGCAAATTGGTGCAGCCACTATGGAAGGCAGTGTGGAGGTTCCTCAAAAAATTAAAAATAGAACTACTTTATGACCCAGTGATTCCACTCATGAGTATTTATCCAAAGATATCCAAAACACTAATTTGAAAAGATATGTGCACACCTATGTTTATTGCAGTGCTATTCACAATAGCCAAGTATAGAAAAAACTGAAATGACCATCAATTAGATAAAGAAGAGGTGGTACATATATACAATGGAGTATTACCCTGCCATAAAAAAAAAATGACATCTTACCATTTGCAACAATGTAAACGGGCCTAGAGGGTATTATGCTTGGGTAAATAAGTCAGAATGAGAAAGACAAATACCATATGATCTCTTATACGTGCAATCTAAACAACAGAATAAACAAACAAAACAGAAATAGACTATAGTTACAGAGAACAAACTGATGGTTGTTAGAAGGGATTGGGGGGATAGGTGAGAAAAGTGAAGGGATTAGGAAATACAAATTGATAGTTACACAATAGTCATAAGGATGTGAAATGCAGTATGGAAAATACAGTCAATAATATTATAAAAACTATAGTGTCAGATGAGTACTAACTTATTAGGGGAATCACTTCATAAGTGTGTATATATATATATATATATATATATATACATATATATATATATGCCTAACCACTATGCTATACATCTGAAACTAATGTAAAATAGTATTGAATGTCAACTACAATTTAAAAAATATGTAGTCACAGAATGTAAAATACAGTATAGAGAATGTAGTCAATAGTATTGTAATAGCTATGTATAGTGTAAAATAGGTAGTAGACTTGAGGGGTGGTTATCACTTTGTGAGCATGTAAATTTCTAATCACTATGTTATTTTGTATGCCTGAGACTAATAATAAAAAAAGAAAAATAATAAGTAAAAAAAAAAAAAAGGTATTTGAAAGTCCTTTTAAATCTATGGACTCTCATCCCCAGAAAAACAATTGCATGTAAATATTGACAAAATTTTTTCATACAATTGTAGAGAATGAATAGACATTCTAAAGTCAACCCATAAATTCAGAGTTATGGACACTGTTTCATTTCTTTGTAGGCAATTCATCCAAATGAATTAAAAGTAGATCTGAGTTTCTGTCTGGATTTGACAAATAACAAGCTGTAAATGACCTTAAGAATTTAGGGGTTAAGAATAATAGTTTGAGATCTCCTGTCTCTTCGCTTTAGATGGTTTTAAGATTTCTCTAATTTAAGAAAAACATTTTTTTTTGTAATTTGTCTAAGGATACAATAAAGCCATTTATAATGTGGATCAAGTTTTAAAAATTAATTTGAGAGTAGGCAAAATAAATCTTTTTATAATACTTATTTGTTTGCTTATAAACTTTGAAAAGTTTCCCTTTTGAGGTTAACTTTGTAATGGTTGACATTGTTCTAAGTATAGTTGCCATCATTAATTTAAATTTGAACAGAAAAGGCAATAGGGTTAAAAACAACATCTAATTTCATGTCACTAGCTATTATCATGGAAATAAAAGCCACTCTGGGATGAATGAGTCATTAACAGAAAGAAAGAGAAGAAATATGTGGAAGCTGTAGTCAATAAGAATAATGTAGGGAAGGTGAAAGAGGAAAAATAATAATGGAGTTGACATAGGAGTAGCCATAATTAATTGCTGTGTTATCATGTTTCACTGTTATATCAAGACCCAAGCAGAGGGTCAGAATTCACTTAAAAAAAATCTGTGTTTTGAAATAAATCTCTTTTAGAGTGATGATTTTTTATTTCATTGGTAACTCCAAAAAGTTTGTGAATATCCCCTATTCAGTTGTTCCTTAGGTATAGCTATCTATCATAAGAGCGAAACGATATGTGATTCATGACTGCAGGAGTGAAAAAACTTCTGTAAGATTGAGTTAAGAGCCTTGGTCAGTACTGGGGTTATTTGTAGAGACTAGGTATCCAATATTTCCTAGACTCAGGAGCCCCTTCACCTCACTTCTATCTTGAGGTTGGGCAGCTTTCTTTAAATGAATGCATAATTTGACATAACCAGGTATTCATTCTTTCCTGATACCCATTCCGCATTCCACTCCTACTGTAAGGCTGAGGCTCAAGCTTCTTTAGGTCATGAGTTGAAGTTTTATAGTATCTTGCTATAGTGGAGAGTAAAGAATGCAGTGGAGAGGTAGTGAACTCCCTCTTACTGTGGTGGGGGGTGCCTTGAAATAAAGTCAAGGGATGCAAAACTTGGGAGCTGCTCATAAGGAAGAAAATCTAGAATTGATTCTGGGTGACAGAAAACCCAAGCAACAATGGTGTCAACACCCAACCCCTTTGCTTATGAGCATGTGCAGCCTTGGCATGAGACTGGGCTCAAATCCCAGGAGGCAGTAAGAAAGCCCCATGGTGGAAATACAAGCTTTATTGGACATCAGCATTATTCATAGTGTGAGAGCACAGCCACTCTTTGGAACAGTATTTTTTTTTTCACTATGAGTAACCATTTGTCTAGGCAAATATAAATGATATTCATGAGTTGATACCTTGTATTGCATCACCCCTATCAGCCTGGCTTGAGATAACTCTTGGGAATGTGAGTCAGAGTTTAAACAAACAAGACTTATTATGTGTTTTATTATTGTTTTTCCTTCCAACTGTCTTCAAAGACTTTTAAGAAAGGAAGTTGTACGATCAGATTTTCTTTGCAGAAATCTCTCTGACAGCACTATAGAGTTGAGCAAGACTAGAAGCAGTTAGGTGTCCTAACAATTCAGGTAGTGAACTAACATGGGATCAGCCAAGAGATTAGCAGTGGGACTAGAAAGGATTTAATAGATTTGTGAGATTTAGAAGATAAGATTGAACTAGAATTTGACAACAGGTTGTATATAGTGGATAACAGAGGGAAGCCTTAAAAGTAATTGTCAAGGTTTTAAGCGGATGACTAAATGATGGTTTTGTTAACGAAGATAGTATTTCAAGAAAAAGTAGCAGGTTTTGATCTCAATGATGCTCCTCAGTCAGGGAGGCCCACCGAGGCTGATGATGACAAAATAAAGGCATTGATAGAGTCAAATCCACGTTACATGACAAAACAGATTGCAGAAACATTGAACATCCATCATTCAAGCATTCACGACCACCTGAAGAAGCTGGGATACATCAGCTAGCTCGATATTTGGGTTTCTCGTGAACTCAAAGAAGTTAATTTGATGGCGCGTATAAACATCTACAATATGCTCATTAAACGTGAGGAAAACGATCCCTTTTTGAAGCAACTGATAACGTGATGAGAAGTGGATTGTTTACAACAATGTGGTGCGCAAATGGTCTTGGTCCCAATGTGATAATTCACCTCAAACGACCTCGAAAACAGACATTCATCAGAGGAAGGTTATTCTCTCAGTGTGGTGGGATTTTAAAGATGCTACGTTTTTCGAGCTCTTATCAAGGAACCAAACAATCAATTCGAATGTGTACTATTGGCAAACTGTTGGACAGTTTGAATGAATCCATCATCCAGAAATGTCCAGAGCTTGTTAATTGTAAAGGAGTTGTGTTTCATCGTGACAACGCGAGACTACACACAAGTTTGATCACCCATCAAAAATATTGGAGCTTGGATGGGATGTGTTGCCACACTCACCATACTGGTCTGACCTTGCACCATCAGACTTCCACTTGTTTCACTCTCTTCAAAACTCTTTGTGTGGTATAATGTTCAATTCAGATGAGGCTGTAAATCAGCACCTTGTTCAGTTTTTTGCAAATAAAGACAGGTTCTTCTATAAATGAGGAATTATGAAGCTCACTGAAAGATGGCAAAAGGTTATTGAACAAATTGGGCAATATATCATTGGTTGATCTTTGTTCTTTAAATAAATAAATGACCTTTGAAAAACGTAGACAAAATACATTATGACTTTTCCTACAACCAAATAGAATGCCCCTTACCAATTTCTCAGATTCTTGATGTAGTGAGTTGTTTACAAGAGAAGTATAAAGCAACTATCAAGTAGCTTGTGGCATAAAACAAAAGATTAACAAACACTGGAACTAGGAACTCTGAAAAATTCAACTCAGTGTGTATTTGATGATTTCTAAACATCCTCCATAGTTACTATTATGATAGATAGTTGAATGACACTCAACTACACTATTTAGTAGTTATAGCCTCTTAAGAAAATCAGAGAAGTGGTTAACAATTTTAACGTAATAAAGTGAGAGCAATGATAAAGATATTTCTGTTGTGTTATGGAAGAACACAGTATAAACTAACTCTCTCTCTCTCTCTCTCTCTCTCTCTCTCTCTCTCTCTCTCTCTCTCTCTCTCTCTCTCTCTCTCTCTCTCTCNTCTCTCTCTCCCTGTCTCTCAGGTAATAGTGGTGATAGTGTAGATTTCACAGGAAGAGAAGACTCCAGACCTGAGTTTTGAAGGCTGGAGGTAGGTAGCTGGTGAAGTAGAAGATGGAATTTCCCAAACAGTGTTGTCATCATGTCATTTAAGATTGCTTTTGATGGCAAGTGACAGGAAACCCAAGCAACAATGGTGTTAGCAATAGAGCCATTTAATTTTCTTTTATAGCATGAAGGGTGGATATTGGATACAAATAGTTTGGAATGATAATACATGACAAAAGTGTCAATCCTAAACATAGTTATATAAACATATTTTATGGAAATATAGAGGCAAGCAATACGAATAATTGAAAAAGCAGAAAATGATTGACCCTGGAGAATAGGATTTTGGGGTGCTGAATGATGATGTAAGAAACTGCTGGTTTTTTTTATATAAATCTTACAATACTATATTTTAAAACTAAGTATAAATATTAATGATAAAAATAAAGTTTTAATTTACACGCTATTTTGATATGACTGTTGATACATTCATTATGGTCTTGACTTCCTGTGTTTAAAGTTTCCGTTGTACATCATAATGGTAATACCCATTTAATTTTGAAAACCAGGCCTTGTGTAGTGGTGATTTGAACATGAGGAGCCCTCCAGAAGAATGAGAAAATAAATTATCAGAGAGGTAAAGTAGAATGACTAGATGTAAAAATTGTATGTATGAGAAAGTGTTTAATAGCCCAAATGAGGCCTAAAATTATACTGTATTTCTCAAATATTTAGTCATTGGTGAATCTGATGAGAGAATTTATTTATAATTTAATGAGCTTATGGGACTACTAAGAAATATTATACATGCACATAACTAATCAATTGCAAACAATACTTTTTTAAGCTGAGCCATCCTGCCACCTGTTGGCAACTCAGCAGCAGCTGAGCTTGGGCCGGGAATTGAACCAGCGACCCTGTTGCTCATAGCTCGCACTCTTGAGCTCGCTCGCTCTTAATCAACTGAGCCACTCAGCCAGGCCTGCAAACAATACTTTTAAAATATATGAAACACTTTTTTTCTTTCCTTCTCTCTCTGTTTTTCTTCATTGGGTGTGTGTGCTTTGCTTTGTTTTGCACTTTTTCCCCCTAAGTGTATTAAGACATATTTCACTACCTTGAGGAGGTTTGGGATTGCTAAAAAAGAAACTGTAGAGAAAGGATGTAATTTATTTTGTTGTTTTTTCAGTCCACATAAAGATGGAAATCTAACCATTCTCCCCGAAACAAAGTGTATGTTTGCATCAAAAGAAAGCTTAGAAATTTGAAAGCTGAGTTTGCTTTTAAGCCATAGAATTGAGAGGATTGAGGATATGACCTACTGGAATTCTCATATCTACTACCTCTAAACCTGAGGTAGCAAACTGAAGCAAGATCCTTTTATGTGGTTTTGAGAAGAGTTATGATGGAATGAATATAGGAAAAGGACAGGGTATCAGAACTGTCTTGGATCTCACCATCAACTCATAGTTGGGTCACACATTTTCTAACTGTGCAAGTATTGGGTTGTCTGAAAAGTCATGATGCATTTTTGCAATGAAAAACATAAAAAAATATGTCTTGGCTTTTCCGACAACCCAATACATTGAAGCCATTCATTGAGACTGGTGTTTAAGTAGAAATGCCAGAAATAACATCATTACTTCCCTGTGGATCTTGGATGATATGTAATCAATCTAGAAGTTCTTAGTGACACAAATGAGGGAGCAGAATGTAACTGAGATGAGAGATTTTCTAACTCTCATGAAGAGAGAGGCAACCCCAAATACAGAGTTGTAAAATAGACATTTTAAATGAGGTAACACATGAATCAGAGATGTGTAGTGCCTGCAAATATTGAGATGGACACAGTGGACCAATGAAGATTACTATGATCCCAGGAGCTATAACCATAGACTAGCAATGCTAAGACCATGTTCTAGCTTCTCAGTTCCCAAATCTGAGATACGTACCTCATCAGTACACTCCCCCTGCCATGCTCTAGGGGCTAGTACCAAGCCTGACTTTATCAAGAGAAGTTGAAAAGCTCAAACAATCCCATGACTCAAGAGCAACCCATTTTTCCTATTAGACTGATTCCTACTCCAAATCTGTCTGCAGTTCAACCTAGTTTGCCTCTTCATTCATATCAGGTTTCTCTCCCCTCTCTTCTCTCTCTCTCTGTTATACCAGTGCCCAAGTCCAAATTGTGTCCTCTAACTAGTAGCAGAGTCCGTGTAAGGCTGGATTTCTGTTTTGCTCTTATGTGTCTCCCCTTCTAAGGATGGGATCATTCTTCTTAAACACTAGCTCTGTAGCCAGGACAGAACATTGTGACAGATTTATCCTTTGCTCTGCTGAGTTTCAGAGTACTGCCTGTAGAGGCACCTTCATTACATTGTGCTGAGCAGTCAGGAGGCCAAATGTTTACTTGTGTTCCCATCTGTTGTCTGTATTCTTCCTACTGAGTTGGACTTCAACTCATCAGGTACAGTCAACGCTTTCTACCTAGAGCCAGGTTATGGTTCCAAGTGCTTACCTCTTCCTGTCTAGCCTGCACCACATGCTTCTGGACACAATGATTATTCTTTGGGGAAAATCTGTGCACGATGAGGGTGTGTTTGGCCTTATATAATGGAAAATCTGGCTCAAACTGGCACAAAGGATGTAAAAATTCATTGTTTTCTAAAACCTGAAGTACAGAGATAGGATGACTTCAGGTTTGGGGTCAACTAATGACTCCATATCCATATATGTAATTATGGAGATGTGGATATGGTACAGTGAGAAAATAACACAATTTTAAGACATCTTTCATTCTGGTTTGGAGATAGATCTCAAAGTGAAAATTGCCCTAATGAAATGTATTATGAGGTCTGATTTAATTTAAAAGCCAGATTTAGATGAGAGTAAGTGAATTCTTCGGAAAGTTTCAACTCTTCTAATTTTGATAATAATGGTAGCGTAAGTGATATAATTCATATTGTTATTTGTAAGGTAGGCATATAATTTAGTTGTATTTGGGGGTGAAATATACGAGGCTTAGACTGAGAGTATCTATGTTTATAATATTGTATCTTTGCTCTTATATCATTTTTTATATTAATTTGCTGTCTTTTCCCAAAAGTGTTGGAAGGAGACTGAAATGTATTATTTAGCTTTTACTCTGGTGAGATTAATGTAATTTCCAAGGAAATATGCATCCACTTATGGAATGAGATTTTTGTCTAGAAGATAACATCAAGTCTTTGTGATTTCTGACTATGAATCAGAAGTTCATGCTCTTTCTTATTTTTAAAATAAAATTTCCCAGGAATGTGTGTGTGACTGGGTGGTAGTGGTGTGTGTGGGGGGGTGTTTCCTTTTTTCATAAATTATTGACTTTTAAGTTATATAGTTTGTGTTTTGATATGTTTAAGTTGAGCCATAGTTAAGATAAACTTAGACTATGAACATACAATGCTAAACAATCAGCTGTATAAAAAAGGTACAATTAGTCATGTTTCTAAAATTAGCATCTTAAGGGCTTTATCCCTCTCTTTCACTTTCCCATACCTTACATAAAGTCTCATCCAGGTTGCTTATAAACTATATGCTGATGGAGTGAAGATGTAAGAATACAAAGAAGCCAACATTAATAGTAACATAGGCATATTTTGTGTTCATTATCTTGAGTTGTGAAAGGGTATTTTAAAGGATAACCAATTGATAATCAATGACTCAAGTATCTTTTCTTGGAAAATATTTATTCATAATGCCCTTTGAAAGAAGAGACAATTTTTTGCCTCACACCTTAATCTACATAATTCTGTATCCAGATATATTGCTTTTGATTCAACATTATTAGATTAATCTGTATCAGTTGACTTTCCAAACAGTGCTTTCCGGGGTGAGTTTATGTTTGGTGTAATTTTGTCCTAACCTCAATTTTCCCTTTGCAGGCACTGGAATTACACTAGTATTAATACTTACAATATCATCATTATCTGAATTCCTTTGTTTTTTCAATTATATGTATTCCTCGTGATACATCCATTTCCCCTAATTATTTAGGTTAAATTTAATTTAATGCCATTATCATTTTTTTAGCCTAGTTTTAAAACAATAAAATTTTAATAATGGAAAATTATTTTCATTTTTTAGTTTCATCAAAAAACTACTTGTTTGAGGCTGGAGGTGAAGGTTCTATAAACCAAGTGGTCTTGAATGGTTTTATGTGCCAAAAGCATTTCACATGCATCATTGCTTTTGATCTTTACAAAAATGCTACAGATCCAGTTTGGGGGTTATGTCCTGTAACTTCATACTGAGAATGGGATACATTAGAAAATATGCTGGACTTGAACCCATAGACCTTCCCTTACATCTCAGATCTACTTTTACCTACAGTGAGACCTCACATAATTTTTTTTATCTATGGCAGATTTCCCCCCAATATAAAATCAGAATAGTAATGTATATTTTGTTCAACTCGTGGAAGTTGCTGAGTGGATCGGTTGAAATAATGAGACATCTTAGCATCAAAGTATTGTAATGTAAAGAGGCTTAGCCTGAAGGAAACCAGACAGGAATGACCTAGGTAAATCAAGTATGTTTGTTTATATAAAATGAAGCAAGAAGCCAGCCAGTTAGGACATACAGCTGGGAAATCCACGCTATTTTTAGTGACAGAGAGAGATTTAAGCTCCCAGGCTTTAGAAGTGGACAAACAGTTGCAAATCATAACTCTGAGGGAGGAAGGCTCATATGTGATCCTTTGAAAGCTCAGAGACCCCCTTTCCTATCCAGGCTTATATACACATGGCGGGAGACATTCGCTGTATCTACTGGGGACTTCCTCATCTTAGGCAGGTGCACCTCATCAATCTTGGTGTAATACAATATACACTATGAATAGAGAACATATCGGAGCACAGTACAGTGCACTCAGGAGCAAGTGGTCACCTCAGCATCAATAGGACTGGCTTAATCTTAGAACTGAAGAATTGGAAAAAGAGTTAGTTATCATGATTTCCCTACTCTATATAGTCTCTTAGATTAACTACAGATTGTATTTTGCAGGTCATCATGTTTACTTTCCACTTTCTATGTATGTGTTCATAACACATCTAAAGAATCTGACATTTAAATTTTGTTGCAAATATCATATTCTCTGTTGCAGGGAGTCAGATATCCAAATCAGTCAAAAGTGGTCTTAAGAAGTAGAAAAAAAAAATCTGAGGGATAACTGTGCTTAATATCCTGTTACCTAACATGTACAAAGACAGTTTCTACTGATTTTTAGTCTAATAGAAGAATTAAAATATAAATCTTTTGGAACCTCCATAATTAGATAGCCACATTACACACTTTGGTTTATAGTCAATTTGTGTCAACTCATATCAAAGGCAATTGGAAGATCAATGAAAATGCAAAAGGTTGTATAGTACAGATATGGCTGAAAGATGAAAGACATTATAGTGATTAACAATAGCTGAGTATCTCCAGTAATCTGAATTCTGTGTTTCACATGTAAAATAATGTTCCTGAAATGCTAGATAGGAACCCAGGCTACAGTTCATCTGAATGATCTCAATAACCAATATTAATTCATTTAGGAGAGATGGAGAATTGTGATTTTGGAAATTGTGAGGGGCAAAACTTTTATTCCTTCCAGATGCAGTCATCCCCCTCTTCCATTCCCTATCATAACAAGGTTTAACAATATCTGTCAACAAAATCTTTCTACCCATTGATTTAAGCAATGATTTTTAGATCAGATCAGCTATTATGAGGAAGTATTATTTTAGCTCCAGACTTAAAAGGGGCCCAGGATCTGAAAAATTGCTTTATTGTTGATAGGATTAGCATGTTGTGTTATCATTTGGGATCTAAACTTTTCCTTTAGCCCCTTCCCTTGAGAAACTATGCACTCTATCATTTATTTACACACTTCCACTCTTTGCATATCTAGTCATTCTTTTTTTTTTGATCCTACTAATCATGGTCCTTGCATAATTTTTTTTACAGATGAGTTGCTTTTTTTGAGACAAAAAGACTTATTAAATTGCATAAATTTCTACATTGCTTCCTCTGTCTTGTCCCACCTCAATATTCTAGGAAAGGTTTTAGGTTTTTTTTTTTTTTTCTTTTTCCCCATACAGCCTTAGTCAAAGCAGAAAACTGCTAAGTGAGGCACATGTGCACAATGATCTGGGATAATCAGTTCACTAATAAGCAAGGGTTAGAAAATAACTAAGGAAACGGGGCTATAGGACATTAATAAAAGAATTTTTGGAGCCTCATACTACACTTCAAACACCTTTACCAGTACATTTATAATAGCAACGATAGCTATATTTATTTATTGAAGTCTTACTATGTATCAGGTACTATAAATGATTCTTGATATTTTCTTTTCTTTGAATTCTCATAAAAACCCTGAGTTATGTATTAAATTTATTATTTCTTTCCTTCTTTCTCTTTCCTTCCCTCCTCTTCTTTCTCCTCTCCTCTGCTCTCCCCTCCCTTCCCTTTCTCTCTTCTTCTTCTTCTTCTTCTTCTTCTTCTTCTTCTCTCTCTCTCTCTCTCTCTCTCTCTCTCTCTCTCTCTCTCTCTCTCTCTCTCTCTCTCCCTCTCCCTCTCTTTCTCCTTTTCTCTCTCTCCCTCCCTCCCTCCCTCTCTTTTCTTTCATTTCAGATGAGAAAACTTTGCCTGTCTAGACACTGGTTTTAAGTATCCCTGAACTCTATACAACTCTGCTTGATGAAGACTCACAATACGAGGGATTATGGTGGAAGGAAAATGGATGCTAGTGAAAAGTTTCAAGATCTTTTTCTGGGGATAGCTTTAGGGGCTAAAAATAATAGTAGATATATTAATTACTGAGGTTGATATATAGTTTTGAAGGAATAATTCAGAAAACCGTATGTTCATAGGGCTTTTTTAACTTTTTTATTTTTAAGGAAATAGTTTTTTTTTAAAAATATTTTTATTGGGGAATTGGGGGAAGGGGAACAGTGCTGGGGAATTGGGGGAAGGGGAACAGACAAGTTGCTGTCATTTTGTTCTTCAGTATAGTTGTGGAGGACGTTGCTTCACTGGTCCAAGTTGGCACCATCATTGCGCTCTTCCTGGGCGAGGCACATCAGTCGCCGGCTTCTGGACGGCTGCTCACAGCGGCTGCTGGCCGCTCATGCTGGCTGCTGGCCGCTCACTCTGGCTGCTGGCCACAGTCCATGGCAACCCACTGCCACAGGGACTGCAGCCTACGCCGTCTCCGGCGACTCACTGGCAGCCCAGCTTCAGGTCGAGCTGTTGTTCAGCATCTTAGCTGTGGAGGGCAGTGTCACTGGCCCTCATATGTGGGATCTGAACCGGGGCTCTCTGGCATCCCAAGCCAGTTCTTATCCATCGCGCAACTCGGCCGGCCCAAGGAAATAGTTTTTAATTATACTGAAATGAAACAATTGTTATTATTTTTCCTTATAATAATTATATATTGTAGATTATTGCATTAATTTTAACATTGTGATCAATTTTGACTCATTATCAAGCTTAAGGGTCTAATAATGGCTAACAAAGCCAGAAATCATGTTTGTTCTTTTTTCTTTGAATAACTAAATTAGGGGCACTAACTAGGTTATAATCATGAAAATGTATAATGCAGTAATAGTTAATAAAAATAATGTATTTTTCAGTAAAGATAACTTACTAAAATAGTATAGGGAAATGGATTTAGTAAATAGAATATAATTGCCTCTTGATAACTGAATCCTTTATCTTGTTGAAAGCCCAAAACATTGCCACAGAATTTTAATGTCCACGGTTTTGACTGTTTCAAAATTCTGAAAAATTGCTGATCAAAGCCCTGCAGGCAGCCATCTGTAGCCTGAGCCCTTAAAAATCTCTTAAACTGGCAAGAGATCAACATTAATCAATTTGTGATTTATACTGGACTTATAATTGATTTTAATTTGAAATCATAAATATAAAATAGTTTCCATTAAAATAGACTCACACTGCTAACATTACAATAATGCTCTATTCTTCTGACAATACGAGTTGAAGTTCAAGTTCGTAAATGAAAGGGCTGAGTTCAAGTAGCTGACAACATGCAGAATTAGATTTGTAACTGGCTCTCAAAAGTAAGACCAAAGATGAATAGAGACAAATGAAAGTACTTTTGCATTCTGAATAAATCATTTGAAGTATAGGTCTGAAGGCAACTCTCTCTCCAATGATGATTTTTATTATTTAAGCACTATTTACAATATAATTCTCCTCTTTTAACAAAGTTATGACTCCTCTTTTAACAGACATCTGGGGAAAGCATGAAGATAACAAATTTGAAGTAACATTTTTACAGTTCTGGATTCTAGCTTTTCCCCCCTGCTTTCTCAGTCTTAAACATCATTTATAGCCAGCCCAATGCACATCTAATGGCTGAGCAAGTGGTGATATTAAATATTCAACTAGGATTTGATGGCTTTATAGCAGAAAGAGTTTTATAAAGGATGCAAATAATAGTAAATTTTGCATATCATCAATAATAAGATCGAACCATATAAAAAAGAAAGCAGAAAAGCCACATTAGTAAACAGTGAGAATATTTTGTTAAAGGGACGTGGTCAGTCTATGAAAAACACACGTATAGTTTCATTTCAAATTCCACTTCTAATCACCTTTTGACAGCATAAAAGAAAATGGTGTTTTGAACACAGATATGATTACGTGGTCTCTTAGTTTTTCAACAGATTCTTATTTCTTCAGCGTGTTTAGCAATGGAAATATTTGAGCCACGATTTCCATGTGAGATCCAGAGATGATTCAAGTTAGTTCTGAGGTTTTGAGGGCTCAGTCCCCCATCTCATGTATCTCTTGAAAATCTTATCCCACCTACCCCTGAAGCCCACTGGCAGCACTTATGACTAGGCATTGAGTCTCCCTACTCTCTAGAGAGAACCCCAGATCCTCTCCTGTGTTGAAAAAATTTTCATTTCCTGTGCCAGTCTGTGCCTGGCTCTCCCCTATGGCTTGGGAGCCAGGTCTGAATCCAACATAAGAGGATATCTGTTATGCATTCTACCATTGAATGCTTTTGGAGAATTCATCGAACATTAAAGAGAAGGGAGATGTTAATTACACAGGTGTGTGTGTATGTGTGCGTGCATGAGAAAGACTCCTTTTGTAATATCTCTTCCTGTATTCCTGAGTAAATATATGGATTAATAACTTTATCAGTTGTCTGTTGTCAATTACAACCACTATTTAAACATTTCAATGGGGATATGTACATTGCATTTGAAGAAAATATAAAGTATAAAAGTCAAATTCTGGTATTTTACTACACATATACATCTGTCTCTGTATACCACAAATTGATTACCAAACAGAAAAGAATTAGAACATATTCAATATACTGAGCATGTAAATACATATTGTACAAATCTATTTTTCATTAACAATCTTCAAGGTTATATTAAAATGTATTCTTCATTATAAATGCAGAAAGAATATATTTTTTCAAAAATTATAATAATTTCCTGATAGCTGCTGAAAATTCCATGTGTATTTAAATTAATTTTACATTCTAGATGGTTTTATTCTCACTTCTCTGTTTCAAAATAGATCTGAGTTATCTGAGTAGTCTATGTATTTCAATTTTGGATAAACATGCTTTGAGGTAGCTCATTAAAGAAAACAAAACAAAAAGTCATATACATGAAACATTTTGTTTCAACTGAACATAAAACCTATCTCAAGGTTCCTTGTCAGACTAGGAAAAGAAGAAAATGTTCTGTTAAAATGTGATGAAGCTTTCATCAGGAAAAAAAAAAGAACAGTACTAGGAGAGACAATATTTTTCCTGGTATTCAATCTGCAAAGAACACTCTCATGTGCACAGTACAGTAGGCCCAACCCAGATTGGTTGTGATCACTTCTGCCAGGGCTTTGAAACAATGGATCATGTGAATGCACAGGCCTCCAAGCTGGTTTTCCTTGTGCAGGTGCAATGTGACTGACTGGACATGCATGATTTCTAGACATTGCTACCTCACTTTTGGTCCAGGAAGCAAGAAGAAACTGGAGGCAAAACTGGAAATTGTACCTGGCATCTAAATATTTGATTCAGGCAACACAGTTTGCTAAAGGTTGGAGTTCCAGGTGACGTTATTGGAAATACTGAACTTTGGCAAGCTCCTTCTTAGAAGGGGGATTTGTCAGGCCTTCTCCCTGGACAGATGGAATGCCATTGCCACCAACCAAGTATGTCTGCTATGGGGAACTGGGAGTCCCCAGGAGCCCACATCACTGAGCTTGTTAGGCTTTGTTGAGAATTCATTGTGTTAGCTCATCCCAATAAACTGTAATGTCTATGAGATTCACACATGAAAGTACTCATTTTCTTCAGGCCTCCAACTGGGTCCTCTGTGTGACTAGTCAGATGTTATGCTGAGCAGAGTAAATGGCGTAACACATAATATTGGAGGAAACAATTTTATGTTAATTGGAGCTAGAGTATACATGTAACTTTTACTTGTAAGGATGTTAATAGGTGTTAGATGACAAAAATAAATTTATGGACAAGTCCTCTTAGGATACACTGAACTTACAAGTTTAAACAGATTACTGAAAACACCCAGGACTTTGATATGTTGTTATGCATTTTGACTGTAAACTTTTAAAACTATTTTAGAATCTTCCCTCACTCCCACCTTCGTCTCCACATTTCCAAACTAGGACATTTATGGGGATTAATATTATACAGTTTATCATTTCAGAAAGTGCTACCTCAGCAAATATATTTTTCATATCTTGTATAGTGTCACAGCTATTTGAAAGCCGCCCCATATAAAATAAGTTTCAGTGTATGTAAAGTCAAAGAGAAAGTGGAATGACATTTCTAGGTTTGTGGGAGGAAGGTTGATATGGGCACTTATTGAGAGCTTTAGGCTGCCAGGGCAGAAAGCAATCCTGGGTCCCTGATTGCAGAGAAGAGAGAATTACAGAGAAGAATGCATCCAATGAGGAGAGACTTTTGTGGAGTCAAAAAAGAGAAGGCATTAGAGACAGATGTCTCAGTTTTGCCAGTGTCAGTCCTGAGTGCCACTATTTAACTTCAAGAAATAAGACGCTAAAGACTGAGATACTGTTGAGAAATCCACTGACCTTTTGTTGAGAATTACATTGTAGGAGAGATGAAGCATACACTTGAAATGATCAGTGTGGAGTGACTACAGCTGGAGAAGGCAACAACCAGGAAACATTTCCTGTAGAGAAGTAAGGTAATGAATGCCTGCCTTTCAAATGCAGTCTTTGATAAATGTTATTTCCAAGGTAAATATGAATTTCTAAGTTGAAGTCCTGCATTTAAAAACATTGTTAGATAAAGCCTTGATGCATGCAAGAAGCACAAGCTATACGCTAGCACTAACACACATATGTATTTATATATACATACATATATATGCATTGTTCACCATTTTTCTAGAAAAACAGATAGCTATTTGTCCATTGATATGCAAGCAAACTTGAATCGACAGTAAACCTACACATTGATATCACTGAATACATCATGTATGTTATATGTCTCTGTGTGTGTGTGTATGTGTGTGTGTGTGTGTGTGCACATTATGGACAGGCAACTTGTTAAAATTCAAATTATTTAAATATTTAATTTCCTAGAAAATAAACTTAAAATAACTACAAATTATCCAGGATGGCTTGTTTGATAATATGTTCTTAATATTGTTTATATACTAAACTGGGTCATGAAGATTGTCACTGACTGTGCATAACTTTTTCTCCTGTCCCTTCTGAACAATCTGATAGATTAAAAATGGGAAGCCACCAAAAGTGTAAATAGATTTCATATCATTCCTGTATGTGATAAAATATTTCCTAACACTTACCCACAAGTCTAGGCCTTGGGTTGACCCAGCCAAGTATTAATAGGATTTGCAACAATGGCTGATTTAGATCATTCCAGGCGGAGAGGGAACTGTGTGTACAAGTGAAAAGACAGGGAAACTTACAGAGTCTTTCCCTCAGGCACATACATGCAATGGTTTTCAACCATGGTTCAACCAATTAAATCGGAATATCTCAGAGTGGGACCAACTGAGTTTTTTTAAGCACCTCTCAGGTAGTAGCATTTATATGCAGCCAAATGTGAGAAGCTCGGAAAACAGAAGCTCTTTCCTACTCACACCCTATTATTCTAAAGTGGGGATTTTCTACTTTATAGACAAAGATGAAAATCCTGGGGGAGAAGAGAAGAGAGTTTTTCCTGTCATATAGACTAAATTTTCTCTCTTTTGTTATGTTTAGGCTTGAGTCTGTACCATATAAGAGAGAGAAGCCCTGAAAATATTTTCAACCATAATTCTGTGCTTTATAACCAGTATTGGCCTAAAACAAGCCCAGAGGAGTATATGTGTGTGTGTGTGTGTGTGTGTGTGTGTGTGTGTGTGTGTGTGTGTTTCAAGAAAGTATATTTTATATACCAGGAAGGTGGCAACTGGTAATAAACAGAAAAGCCACTTGAACTAGGATTGAGAATCCTTTAAGTTGGAGCCCAAGTGCTGATTCAGACTAATTATAGCGTAGATAATCTCTAAGATTCTTTCTGGTTCTAAAACTTCACAACTCTTATTTGATTTCAGGATCCTCTCAATTCTGTTTCAGTTTCCCTTTCTCTTCCAGTCTCTCCTTTCTTTCTCCTTTTAAGATGTTCCCTGTGATTTTTAACTATCCAGGATTATTGTTTATTTTGATAGTCTGGATATCCATCTAATCTTTCTCTTACTGCATTTCAATTTGCATCTTAAATGTGGCCCCCATAAAGTGATCTACTCTCTTTTAGTTGTAATTTTATACATAATTAGATAATATTAAGGTTTTAGTAGCTATACAGTCCCTTTCTTGACCTTTTATGAAATTAAAATTGGAAGAGAATCAAATATATGATGATGGAAGGAGAACTGACTCTGGCTGGTGAACACCAATGTAATGTATAGATGATGTATTATAGAACTATACACTTGAAACCTATATAATTTTACTAACCAATGTCACTCCAATAAATCTAATAAAAAATTAAAGAGACAGAAAATATATAATCATTGAATATTAAAAAGTAATAAAAAATAAAATAAAATTGGAACAGTTCCTTTATTCAAATGAATAAACAGTAAATGTGCAGTTCTTAGTATAAGATTAGGAGAGAATAAAATTTTAGAAAAGGTGTCCTTCTCCAAACATCAATACATATGTACTTAATTTACATGTAAAATTACCTAGGGGTTTACATAATGGTTATCTTCTGACAATTAATCTAGTGTTAGAACTTTATCTCAATAAATTTTCCTATCCTTTTCAAAATACTTTAATTTAGTAACAAAAGTATTTTAATGTTGCTTAATCAGGTATCTTTATTGCTACCTGTGATTTTTAGTTTATTTCCCATCGTTAGTTAATGAACATAAACTATTTCAAAAAGGAGGAAACGATGACTTTATATATTGTATAGAAATCTAGTTATATATAATACTTAACCTATATGTAACATCTAATGTTCAACAGGAAAAACACATCTAAATCCAGCAACTAAAGTTTGCTGTGTCTCAGAGTGTTTGGGGACCTTAGAAGCCACATAATTCAAAACAAATAAATTGTCTTCTGTGATGTGTGAGCAATTCAATTTATCCAGTCAATAAAGTACAAGTACAACACAGAGATGGAGTCAGAGGTATATTTCCTCTCAATTAACTGTTTTCTGGTTATTGGTTTTAGATTGTTTTTTAACAATTTGATGTTTCTAATAAATTGTATGCTACTGTGTTCAATTGTGCCCTTTCACTCCATACTGCTAACAGATCTTTCTAAAAGGCAAATCACATCATGTTACTCAGCTAATTAAGATCTTTATGTTGCTTCTCAATGTCTAAAGCATTGATTTTCAACACTGGCTACACATTAGACTTAAAAACTTTTAAAAATATTGATGCCTAGCCGCCCCCCCCAAACCTACTATTAAATATGCATCTTTTAGATTAGTGCCAGCCATAGTCATTTCTAGTTTTTAAATTTTTGAAAAAGATTTTTGTTAAAAATATAGTTAACATACAATATTATATTAGTTTCAGGGGTACACCATAATTATTCAATAATTATAAAGCTAAAGAAGTGATTACCATTATAAGTCCAGTAACCATCTAACACCATACTGCACTATCCCAATACTTTTGACTATATTCCCTATGTGGTACATTACATCCCCATGATTTTTTGTTTTATACCTGTAAATTTGGACCTCTTATTCCCCTTCACCTTTCCCCCACTTTTAAAAATTTTCAATTACAGCTGAGATTGAGTGTTATTTTATATTAATTTCAGGGGTACAGCATAGCGTTTATACATTTATATAATTTAAGAAGCGATCCCCCTGGATAGTCTATTACCCACGTGGCACTATACACAGTTATTGCCATATAATTGATTATATTCCCTATGCTTTACTTTACATTCCTATGACTATTTTGTAACTACAAATTTGTACTCCTTAGTCCCTTCACCTCTTTCACCCACAAGTTGGGCGAGGCAGGGTCTCAGAGAGTCACTTGAGTGGGAAGATTTGTGGTCGCCAGGTTAATGTAGATTCTGGTTTGGTGCCAGGGCTGAGCTTGGAGCTACTCAGTAAAAGGCTCAGCACACTGAGGCTAGTCACCATCTGCCTGGGGTCTGTCAGACTCTGATAGCTTCCCAAGAAAAAGTGCAATGTGGGGAGGACTGGCTGCTCTTGGAGAAAGTGCCTCTGGTGTTGGGGGAGTTGGATGGGGCCAGGTCCCAGTGAGTCAGCAGAATGGAGCAGCACAGCTCACCAGGCAATCAGATTCAGCTTTGGCCATTCGGGGGTGGGCTCAACACAGGAAAGATGGCGCCTGTCTGCCAGCTGCTCGGAAGGAGGACTCCACAGAGGGAAAATGCCGGCTATCCTCCAGCCCTCATTCTGACTCTACACACCTCAGTCTGCTTCCCATCCCCCCACCCCCATATGTCTCAGAGGATCCGTGGGTCACTGTCCCTGCGCTGGAGCCCAAGGTGAGTGCCTGCCAGCGAGTGAGTCTGTGCTTAAGCCGTTTAAAAGGACGTCTGGGTTTCTCACAGCTTTCTGTTCCTCCCGAATGGTCAGACTTTCCACTGTTTTTCAAAACCAGATCTTGCGGGGCTCCTATTCCTGGCACCAGTACTCTGGGCTGGGGAGTCTGGTGTGAGGCTGGGGTCCCTTGCTCCTCTGTGGGTAACTTGTGCGGCAGAGATATCCCATGCAGATAGACACACACTATGCTTAACTGATTTAAATTTTTTTTCCACTTTATAAAGTTTTTCAAGATGTTATAACTATAGCAACAGTAATAGAGTGTTAGAAGTAATTGCATTGTTATTGTTATATCTTCCATATATAAATGTAGTTGAGTCAAAGGCTTTTGAAATACATAAATGCTTTTGGCATTGAAATATTTCTTCTATGAAATATGTGACATTCAATTTTTTAAAATTATGTTTAATTTTAAAAAGTTTTGTTTTTCAAGCAGTTTAAGGTTCACAGCAAAATTGAGGGGAAGGTATAGAGATTTCCTATATCTGGTCCTACACATGTGTATCCTCCCCCATTATCAGTATCCCCCACCAGAAGAGTACATTTGTTACAATTGATGAACCTATATTGACACATCATAATTATTCAAAGTCCAGAGTTTACGTTACTGTTCACTCTTGGTGTTATACATTCTGTGGGTTTGCACAGATGTATGATGACATGTATCCATCATTGTAGTAACATACAGAATATTTTCACTACCCTAAAAATTCTCTGTGCTTTGTCTATTCATCCCTTTCCTCCCTGCCACCCCCTGGCAATCACTGATCTTTTTTTTTGTCTCTCCAGTTTTGCTTTCTCCCGAGTGTCATATATTGGGTTGTAGGAAAAGTCATGACATATTTTTTCTATGTTTTTTTTGCAAAAATATGTCATAACTTTTCCGACAACCCAATAGTTGGAATCACACAGATGTGTAGCCTTTTCAGATTGTCGTCTTTTACTCTCAATTGCTTTAAAACTCCTTAATTGTTCACAAATGAGCCTTAATTGAGAGTTAAAAATCTAGCTGAATGTGATCAACATAAGTTCAACCCACTCAGAGAAAATGTATGAAGGACTCTTTGGTTTGTTAAGGTCCTTTGGTCCTGTGGAAAGGAGATCCTCCTCAACTACCCCTCTTTCCGTTGCATAGTAACACACCTGGATCTCACTAGAAGAGGTATGTGTTGGTCAGACCACCACACACACACTCAAGACAGAAAGCCAACTGGAGTACTGAAGGAAATGCCTTTTCCACACCCCAGGGAAGGACCAGGGAAATACCTAAGGACCAGAAAGGAAACAAAAACTAGCTTTCATTTTCAACATTGAACATACCTTTAGAATGGTGCTGGTACTGGTTTTCTGCTGTGCTCGACAGATCAATTGGGATAAAATCCTCCAATACTCATATCCCACTTTGTTCTATTGGGTTGTTGGAAGAGTCATGAAGTATTTTTTCTATGATTTTTGTTGCAAAAATGTGTCATGACTTTTCTGACAACCCAATAGAACTAATAAAATGCTTTGTTAGTAATAGTCATACACTAAAATTTGTTAAAAAATAGATGATAATAATTGCTACCATTTATTGAGTGCTCCCTATGCATCAGGAACTGAACTACACACTTAGTATATGCTATCTTTTATATTTAAATTCTTACCAAAAGCTACAGATGCATAATATTATCTCCATTATGTTGATAAGAAGGCTGAAAAGTTAGTGAAGCTAAGTAGCTTGACCATGAAAATTATTAACATAATCATTGCAACTAATATTGTTTTCCTTTCGCTGGTCACTATACTAAATGTCTTACATATAATAACTTATTTAATTCTTATTACTATTACATGAGGTATGTACTAATATTATTCCAATTTTGCATGTGAGGAAATTGGGTCAGAGAGAAGTGAACTTGCCCAAACTCAGCTACTTTCCATTAGCGTTTCGGTGAGGGCAGGTTTTCAGAGCAGTGGTGTTATTTATGATGTAGTGAACTGTTATTTAAACATAGATCTCCAAATTCAACTCTTTTATTATTAACCAATATTTAATAATATACAATCATTATATGACTTATAAAAATTATTTCTCTTCTAAAAATTGGAAGTAGTATTTCTTAGTCTTTCCTCTAATACACAAAATCCAGATTGCAAATATTCAAGAAATGGAAACATAGAGAAGGAAACATACTTAGGCTACAATACATTGAAAAGAACCAACTAAACATGAATTTTACTATGACCTAAGATACAAAAATAAATTTCATTAGTTAAAAACATTTACAATGACTGCATAATATTAGTCCCTTGGCGAACCTTATTCCTATTCACATTGGTGCAAGGCCATTGGCTAATATTTGGGGGATATTTTAAGAAACTCTAACTATGAATCTCTGTGCTTTATTTGCACATGCTTCATATGAGGTGGTTGTTTATAATATCTCACAGTGTCTGCTTAATTGGAACCATTGGGGAAACTTCTCTCTCATCTCATTTTTATTAAAAGTTGTACTTGCTCTGAGAAAATGACTTGCTTTAATCTTATGAACCTTGTGAATCATGTAACGTATTTTGATTACTCCTTTATACTGGCTGCCAAAAATCAGAGACAAACTTATAACATACCTTAAGCACATATTTAGGGAGTCATAGCCCACATTTGGTATATTAACTTCAATGTAAACTATATTTTGCACTTCTACATTTATTTCATCATACATGCTAAAATATTTTTGAAAGCTAGGACTTTGTTAATATAATTATTAATGTCCATAGCAGCAGAAATTTGTCCCTCACTCTTGTTTATTGTGATTCAATCACACTGGAAGTAATATAATCTATTTTTGGAGATTGAGAGCACAGAGGATCTGAAATGGAAATAATAAAAAGGTGAGGGTTCTGGTATTTGCAGAACATAGGAAAAGGAATTTCTATGTTCCTTTGCCTGAAGGGGCTAAGGGTGGAAGTGGACAACAGCTATATTCAAATAGCAAAAGCCGTGATTCCCACCCAGACATTAGTGGCTAAGTGCACAGACTGAAGTCAGATTTCATAGGTTCAAATCCTGTCTGTTCTTTTTATTTATTTGTTTATTTATTTATTTATTTATTTATTGAGCCATCCTGCCACCTGTTGGCAGCTCAGCGGCTTCTCAGCTCGGGCCAGCAATCGAACTGCTGTTGCTCATAGCTCAAACTCTTCAGCGAGCTCTTAACCAACTGAGCCACTCGGCCGGTCCCTGTCTCTTCTTAATATTAGAAGAACTGAGTTACTTAATAATTGTATCTCAGATTCCTCACATGTATAATGGTGATAATAATAGCTCCTACTGTATAGGATTGTTGCAATGACTAATGAGTTTGTTTTCATAAACTTAACTGTGCCTGTCATATTGTAAGCACTATGAAAGTATTAGATAGTATTGTTTGCTGGATTTTCCATAAATGTTGATATTATCAAAAATGATATTACGAGTAGTGATAGAGAAAGAAATGGACAAGAATTAATGTCTTCAGTAAATGAAGAGGAATTACTGAGATGTTAGTTTATGATCACCTGGGGAGGAGTCTCCAGGTCAATTCTTCAAACAGTGTGTATTTTAAGGGCCTGGGAGAAAACACAATACACACATATTGGAAGTTGCAATAAGACCAAGGAAGATAATGATCCCACCTTCAGATCCTAGAATACATAGGTGTGATGAAAGACAAGCCTCCACAAGAGGGCTGCCAGGGAAACAGTTTTCCAGAAACCGGTTTTCAGTTAAGGTTAAAAAAAGAAGAAGAAGATAATGAAAAAAAATTAAACAAATATGAGGCTTATAGGTATTTGCTGTTGCTTAACTACCAAAAGTTACAGTTTTCAAACTAGTTTTCCTATATTCATTCCATTCTCTGTCTTAACAATTGCTACAGATGTGTTTCTTAAATATTTCCTCCCTAAATAATATCTCTTCCATTTTTATATATGAGTCAAACCTTTTCTGAATAATGGCTGGATTCTTAAGTTCTTTGGGAGCTTAATCTTATGCTCTGTTGCTACTTTTGTGTCAGATGCTCCATTTATGTGCTTCCTCTTATATATCTGAAGTGAAAACCACTGCTTGTTTTGTATAGTCAGTGTCAATGTGAAGGAAATAATTCCTTCCATAGTCTATATTGGAATGCCAAAAAGGAATTATTAATATTATCTGCTGAATTTCATCCATCTGAGGAGAAAAGAATTACTCTGAAAATGCATGATCATCTAGAATGAGAGACATCATCAATAATACCACTTAGTTTAGACATCACTGTGGAGTAGAAGAGAAACTAAGAGATTGTATTGATCAGTAGGCATTTACATCTATATCCTTATTCCCCTTCTTATAACAGAAAGCTGAGGAAGCAAACATATGGGTTTTAAACGGATTTTATTTGGTTTTGGGGGTGAAAAAAACAAATAAACCCAGAGATGTTAGAAATACCTAAGATACCTTGAGGAAATCACTACTCAATATCCTCCATTTAATTGTGATAATTATGAAGTGTATGCTTAAATTCTTGTAATAAAGAGATTCTATACCTCAATTTTGGGTAGGAGCCCAAACAAAATTCAATGTGAGAGGAATTTTCCATCTGAAAGTACTGCAAAGAAACAGTATTTTCATGGAAATCAGGTTTTAGTTACAGTAAAAGATGATGGAAAAGCTAAACAAATTTGAGGATTATGGATGTTTGTTGGTTGTTCCACAGGAGTTTCAGAGAGTATGGTGGAAATATTTTGTAGAGCTCAGATTAGAAGATACACAGAAAAGTAAAGTGGTAAAATATGGGGTACTCTGGGAACTTGGGGCTTCTAGAAGTTTGATATGAATGGCCATAAGGTATGATAGAAATGGTCTTGAAAATTGAAGGAAGGTGGTCTATTAATTCAAGCTAGATTAGTGATTACTTGACTTCATGAAATGAGGTTTCTGAACAAGGACCCCAGGTAGTGGATGGACAAAGGAGAAGGATAATCTAATAGGGAACATAGTAAGGTGAAGACATCTGTGATATTCTTTTTGCAGGTAGCCATAGAAACCATGGCAGTATCAGATAAAGATGCTAAGTAATAGCTTTTCAGAAGACTGTTTTCCCTTCTATTAGTGTTGTTAAAATAAGAGAGGACATACAGAAAGTGGGTTTATCCTGTAATGGTCCAGAGGAGTATAGAATAAGTGAGTATGTATTATTGAAAAGTTGCCCAACGTTAGAGCACATGCCTTGCTCTTAGTAAGTTTGCTCTCAGTTGGAAAGAAAACAAGATGTCAAGACAAACGTTCCTTAAGTCAAGTAACAAAGGATGATAATATTTTAAGAATAGCACAGTCCATGGTTCTGAGGCATAATGGAATTTGCACATGAGAGAGGCTGAGAGATCACTGTGGCTAGAGGACAAAGACAAAGTTGTGAAGTAGAATGCCAAGGAGCTAGAGGTATTGGTAGATTTATCTCAGGAATGGCTTGAAGCCACTGAAGCATCTTAAGCAGGGGGTTAAAATAATGTTTGTTAGTAAGGGACTAGAGGTGTAGGTAGCACAATTATAAGGCTATGGAAATCGTATAGGAATTGCAATAATTGCAGAATTCAGCTGTCTCCTGGGATTACCCTGCTCAATAACATATGTTATGCAGAAAGGCTATACAGTACCCATAACTTCCCTGAATTCTTATGTTCTGGTGGTTATTTTTGAACTTGATTTTCTGCTGCTGTTGTATGCTTGGTCTGTCACAGTGCACTTCCCATTGATAAATCTGTCTCTGCCCCAAACTTCAGTAGCCATGTATTACAGCTCAATTTCTATGCTTTCTTCAATACAACACTTATACAAGACATTTGGTTTGATCATTTTTTTCTTTTTTAAAAATGTTAAATAAATTTATTGGGGTGACATTGGTTAGTAAAATTATATAGGTTTCAAATGTACAATTCTGTAGTACATCATCTATATATTGCATTGTGCGTTCACCACCCAGAGTCAGTTCTCCTTCCATCACCATATATTTGACCCCCTTTTCCCTCTTCTACCACCTGCTACCCCCTTACCCTCGGGTAACCACTAAACTGTTGTTTGTGTCTATGAGTCTTTGTTTCTTTGTTTGCTTGTCTTATTCCTTTATTGCTTTCAGTTTTCTATCCCTCATATGAGTGAAGTCATATGGTTCTCAACTTTTTCTGTCTGATTTACTATGCTTAGCATAATAATCTCAAGATCCTTCCTTGTTGTTGCAAATGGCAGTATCAAAACCACAATAAGATACCACCTCATACCTGTTAGAATGGTTATTGTGAACAAGGCAAGTAATAACAAGTGTTGAAGCAGCTGTGGAGAAAAAGGAACCCTCATACACTGCTGGTGGGAATGTAAATTGGTGCAGCCACTATGAAAAACAGTATGGAGGTTCCTTAGAAAATTAAGAATAGAATTACCATATGACCCAGAAATCCCTCTTCTGTGTACCTACTCAGATAATCTGAAAACATTTATCTGTAAAGACATGAAAGCAACCAAAGTGTTTTTTTACATAGATTGAATGAAGAAGGTGTGGTACATATATACAATGGAATATTAGTTGGCCATAAGAAAAGTTGGTTTGGTAACTTTTGCCGAGGCTTTTTTAGTGATGGGAGAAGCAGCCCACCACACAGTAAAAACAAAAACAAAAACAAAACCTAAAATTGAAATTAGACAACATTATGCCTAAAAGTATTTGACCACTCACTCCAACAGCCAGACATTTCATACCGAGTGGCATTTCCCTCTATCTGCTGCATATCGCACATTTTCTCAACACCTCCAATTCATAGAGCCCAGCTCCACTGACTGTTTCCAAACCCCTGAATTCAGATTAGTTTCACACGCAGAACAGTTTAGCTGTTACTCTGTCACTATTGTATTACCTCTTTTCCTTTCCCTTCATGGAAATATGTATTTAACTTCAAGTAAAGCAATATACACCAGAGAAATTATTATGACAATATTTTGTGCAGAGGGTTTTACAGACATTTGTGTGGTTTCAGAAAACATATTTTTATTCCTTAACAAAACACAGACAAGTAGTAGAGCTTACTGAGAAAATAAAACACCAGAGGAGGTTTCTAATAGAGATCAGGAGTTGTGCTCAAATGGAATAAATCAAAGGAAGTTTATCCCTACCTGCTAACATCTGGGAAATTTTCCAATGTGTTAAGAATTCATTACATTTATAAACTATTATTACAGCATGCAGGCCTCTTTCTATAAAGTGTGTATAAAGATTGTTTATGGTATTAAATATGTGGAAAATTAATTAATAACTAAAACTCTTATTATTGTAACTATTTATTTCTACTAATTTGTATTTGTTGGTCCAAACACAGTGAATGCTGTGGGGCAAATGAGGATATATGGGGAAAAATAAAACTAAACTTAAAAAAATTTTGTTTTAGGGTCTGCAGCTGATGCGAAAGAAAGAGGAGCTTAGCCTAAAGGAAGTGCATTTGTTTCTATGTCACTGCTCATAAATCTAGTTATACTTTTCTTTTACTTCATTCTGAACTTTCAAGGCCATAAAAGTTTCACTAAGATAACAAAATATATATTTTATGTATCTTTTAAAGTGGCTTTCTAGATAGTATTAAAAGATACATTTTAAAATAATAGGTACTCATTTGTTAAACAAACTGGATTTACCAATAAATTAACCTACATTTGTTTACATTCGCTATCTTGTAGAGAAACTTATTTGATTTCCAGTGCCAATTACGTTTTTGAGTTCTTGAATGAACCCTTGACTTTGGAATAAACCCTTTGGGCAGCTTTGTTGGAGAAACCACTTAGGGATAAGACAGTTTGTTTTTGCCAAGTTCACGATCCAACCAAGCGGTGGTGGCTTTAGGAATTATTTTCTGTCATATTGAGTTGGTACATATAAATACGTATGACAAAATATATTTCTGATGGGACTCACCAGAAAATAAATTATTTTTGTTTCAGTCATTATTGAATTTATCTACTGTAACTGGTAAAAGCATTGATGTAACTGATGATTTATTATACATGGCATTAGATTCAGTCCACAAGGGGGCTCCCTTGCTTTAATTTTCAGAATTTCATTTAAAATGCATTATGAAATTTTTGAAGACGTTTTATCTTTGCAGAAGAATTTAATACACCAATTTTAAGTGCACCAGAAACTGAAATATATTAATTGGTCACCTTAACCGGAAAGAAGTAAGTGCAGCCTCCACGCTCTCTGGGGCATCTCATATTCCTAGGAAAAACTTTCTTTACCAAATGTCATCTTGTTAGTCAACTATGACAAAATTGTGCTTCTCTAAGTTGTGCAAAGCCAACTGTATCAACAATTACATAAACATTATGAGACAAATCACACAATTGCAGTGGTTTAAGTTCTGTGATAACCTCATGATTCCCACATGACAAAATGCTATGTCAAATGGGAACACACAAAACACCTATCATTTTTATACAAGAGCCTTGAAAAAAGTAACCTTATTTGTTTCTTCCATAAAATAAGATTTGGGGAATCTTAGGAAATATCTACTCAACTGTGCATTTGTTAGGTTCTTTTTCATTAATTCTGCTGTTTTTATTCAATTCAATTCAAATGAGGTTTTTGGAAATGTTAACTTCCTCACAAGACCATTTTAAAAACCAGGTGGGTTTTATAGATCAAGAACTGGTACCTCCAAGAAGCTTTCAGTTTCTTAATAGACAGTGAAATAGAAAAGTTGTATAGCAAAATGATGGAGGTGCTGAATAATACAAGGAGGTTTGTAGCTTTATAAGCTAGAAGCGAAGGCTGAATTCATGTTAGCGATAAATACATCTGAGTATATTGCGTATTTGACATTTTTAAAGAAAATATTTGTTGCTCACTTGCCTTGTTAGTCACTGTGCGGTGCTGAATATTTTTTTGTGCATCCTCTTATATAATCTTCATACTAAACCATACAGTTGGCACGCTCATTAGTCTAAATTCCAGTCCTTTGTACTCTATTTCCCCGTAGGCAGCAATGAAGGGCTAAACAATCCAGTGATGCCCAGTTTGGCCTCTAGATGGCAAACAAGTCTCTTTTCTTATGAAGCAGATATCACTATCCTGTTCCATCCCCACTTTTCTAAGAAAAAGTTAAAATTCCTCAGAAAATATTATATGCTTTCAAGTCACAAAATTCTGTGAGTAGCAACACAACTTAGACATTAATTCAAAAGAGGAATAAAGTACGCGACTGGAAGTTTTATGTTACCAAGAACAACTCTAAAATACTCAAATATTTCATAGAGTGGGAAAGGGCTAGAAAGAGATGAAATGGAATTGGGATGACAGAGTATGAGCTGACGCTGGGAGGTAAACTCTAAAAGGTCAAGGATCTTTACCTTTTTGTTTCCCCTCTTCTATATCTCTTGCACCTAGTGTATAGTAAACATTGAAAATTTATTCGGTCAATAATCTGCTTCCTGAACTTTGTCTGTTAAGACTCAGAGGGTAAATATTTTTTAGTTTGTTGGTCATAGGGAGTCTGTCACAACATCTCAACTCGGTCATTGTAACGCGAAAGCGGCCATAGACAATAAAAAAGAATGAGCATGGGTATGTTCCAGGAAAAACTGTATTTTCAAAAACAGGTGGTATAGTTTGCCAACTCCTGCTCAGGGCTCGTCTGCCTCTCTATGCAGTTTCTTTTTTGTTCTTTGGGTGTTCAAGAGCTTAGAAAGCAAAACTTCCTGTTTTATGCAAATCAGATATTTTGGGAATGTAGAACCACATCTCGATATTTTCATTAGGAAATATGCTGATATAAGATATTAATAGAAATGATGAGTTTATTATGAGTGCCTACGTTTCTCTCTTTTGAAGGCAGTGGTTCTTTTCTGAGTCTCTTGAATTCCATACTCCAAGTTGATGATAGCTTTGTAAATGAGTGGTAGTTACGCCTCTGTCGCAGATTGGGAGGTCTTTACTATCTGGTCGTTTTCACTTTAAATGTTTGCTTGCCCTGTAACTATAATACCTTCATTATCAGAATCACTTGAAAACATACAATAAAACACCTGCCTTCAAAGTCTTCTCAATTTGTATAGTTCAGCAAGAAATAATATCAGCCCAGGAGTACATAGTACTTAGTACATAAACTAAGGTTCAGTGGCCAATGTTGTGCAAACCCTATTATTTTCTTTCTCTACTCCGCCATCCCTGCATCCCTATCCTCAGGTCTTAGTGTGACAAGTGTTGAAGGATAAAGATAACAATAACAGCGACCCTAAAAACAGAGATCTTTGAAAAGAGAACAAGGGTGCACCTAGCTCCTCTATTTCTGACTTACTAGCGTTTGGCATTTTGTGATGGTTAATTTAATGTGCCGACTTGATTGGGCCATGAGGTGGCCAGCAATTTGATGAAACATAATGCTGAGTGCTTCTGGGAGGGTATTTTTGGATGAAATGAACATTTAAATCAATAGGCTGAGTAAAATAGATTGCCCTCTCTAATGTGGGTGGGCCTCACCCAACGCGCTGAAGGCCTTAATAGAACAAAAAGGCAGACAGACCCTCCACTGAGTAAGACAGAATCCTTTCTTTCTAATGGTTTTCAAACTGGCACATTGGCTTTTTTCCTGCCTTTTCACTGGAACTGAAACATAAGCTCTTCCTGGATCATGAGCCTGATGGAACGTCAGGCTGGAATTACACCATCTTTCTCCTGCTTCTCAGGCCTTTGGACTCAGACTGGAACTGAACCATTGTTTCTCCTGGGTCTCCAGTTACCAGCTCACCCGATAGATCTTGGGATTTGCCAGCCTGCATAATCACATGATCCAGTTGCTTATGACGTATTTCTTTATAAACAAGCAAACACATACACATTCCATGGATTCTCTGGAGAGCCCTAATACACACACATATATGACACATATGTAAAATTTCACTGGGCACCCAGCTTCCTGCTTTAGCAGCCCGGAAACTCTCCTTTACTTTCTGTGCTTCACCTATGAACACTAACTGCAGAGCCTCCCTCTGCTTTGACTGGAAATTCAATAAACGCTTTACATCTTTGGCTGTCTGCTGCAGCTGGAGCCTTGAGATTCTTGTTTCTGCTATGAACGTTTCTACTGCTAAAGTTGAGTATAGGAAGGGAACATGCATCTTCCACAGCTGAGTATACACCAGGGGAGGCAGATGTAGTTGACTTTTCAAATTAGAACATCATTGAATTTTTCTAGTACACTCTGGTAAAGCTGGATTATGAAGAGATTTTATTCAATATTTCTAGGTTTCCATAGAAAATAAGTGTTATGAAAAACATCGTTTACATACAAAGACAGTCAATCTTTCACCCAATTCACTAACTCTTGGAACATGGTATTGATGCAATTTATAAATCAAGAGCTGCCATGGTCCTTTTTTGGTTTGTGGCCCAATTTCTTAAGGCTGGGATTAATTTTGTAAAAGTCCCTGGCTTGTAGACATATGCTAATTTGTTTAATTTCTTTAATGCATAAAAAGAAGATGTTAAAATGTATTGACATTAGTGAGGAGGTTGAAGAAACCAAAGCATTTGGTTTACATGAGGTTCTATTGAAATGTCTGGAACCAAAGAAGCAGTTTGTATTCCAAGGCTGTTTAGAAAACAAGACATAAATCTTTACTTGATAAGAGGAACAAATCAATAGAAAGCAAAACACACTTATATGTTCTTGATAGCACTACAAATGGGGAATAGAACACTTAGATAACCTAATGTTCAAGAGGAGCCATTCAACTCTGTTGTATACAGCAAATATAGCTCAGGAATTTTGATAATTTTTGAAATAGTGCTCCTATTTTTTAAAGTAGTTCTAACCCTTCTTTTCCGAGTTGAAAATTTTATAGGTTTTCTTATTTTTAACACCATTAGATTTCCCTGCAAAGTGCTGAAACAAACAGAAAAAGAACATAGTGTCTCTACTTAAAACTGAGGGAAATCTACTTTGACATTCACAGTTGCTAGACAAAGGCATTTTTTTTTTAAGAGCTAGAAAATATGGCACAGCAGGAATGAGTTACTTGTTGCCTCTGCTCTGACATTGTTGGATACCACACTAAATGGTATTTAGAAAATGTTCAAAAATGGTGTGCCCACAGGTCACAATGATGTTGAGAGAATGTTCCATTGTGCAGTCTGGAGCAGTGACTATGATTGGACTGTAAAGTAAGAGTTATAGTGACTCCAAGAAGAAAAAGAAAGAAAACCTCTTTATTTAGATTTTTCTAACTTTAAAAATTTTTTTATTTCTACCTTGGTCTTTTACCTCTTGAGAATTCTCTGTTTACAATAATATTTAAATTGGTCCCAACCACATTAATTTATTGGTGTGCAAATGCTAATCTATTTAAGCAAGTATGAATAAATATTTCCCTGATAATAAAGTGTAGGTGTGTTATGCTGTCACATGGAGGTGAAATTTTATGAGAAAATCACTTCTTATGAATGAAACAAAATTTAAAAACATAATCAAAGCAGTAGATTCACAAGCCCATGGCCTTGATCCAATATGTAAGATGTTCTCTCCTGAAAGGTAAAACTGAGAGATTGAATAGATTATAAGACTATCTGAATTATCTGTAACATCTAACTTTGCAATATTATTTTCAGAAAGAATATTATTTATATAATGACTTTTTTCCCAAGAGGGTAAACATTTTCTTTTGCATTCAAATTTTCTACCTATCTTTACAATGTTACTGTAGTACTGATAATTAAATTCCCCATCTAATAGGTTGAATATAGACAAGCAGGAGAACACATAGGCCCGTGATCCATGATTAGGTGGTAACAAGTAGGTTTTCATGATTCCTCAGCTATATATTAACTGTGGCGTTATTATATCAGAGTGTATGCAGACACATGCCTAGTGTTATAAAAACTATAGTAGAATTTAAGTTTCATTGTCCTCAGTCTAACGATCTCACAGTATACTATATAGATATCTACCTAGAGTTATTCACATAGAGTAGGCATAGATTCTACAGTTATTTACTAACCTCAAAACAAAAACAAAGTAGGTGGATGAATAATGGGTCACAGGGGACTTTGGGCACCTTCCTAAGCCTGTATTGTTGGAAACTGCCCATTTTGCAATGGTTTTTAAGAATTTTTGATGATATAGCTTATCTTTTCCCCTTTGATTATGACTTCCTTTCTTTTTGAAATGTGCCCTTTCCCTATTTTCTTATTCCTATCATCCCTTCATGGTTAATGTCTGCCTTTCTGACCATTCTAGGATGTTGGGTGCTCTGAAAATTTCACAATGGTCACAGTTTTGTCATTAAACATATCATGTAGTGTTATAATTAGCTTGATATTGACTTTTTCACCCTAAATCGGCCATGCACTTCATAAGGCAAACGACCAGGCCTTAGATATTTATGGACACACTTTGAATCACATAGTGCTTCAGCGGAAAATCAAGCAATGCACGAATGAGTTTATAGTTATTTAAAAACCTAAACCTGTTACTTGCACCAATTCTACCTGCATATTCCATTCCTCAGTTTTGAGAAAGTATCAGGAGTTGTTTAATTTTTAGATTGAATTTATGAATTTTATGCTATAATGTTGGCACCAATGAGTGCCAGAATATTCAAGAAAGTAGTCATTTTCTCTCATTCGGATGCCTATTAAACTTTTTATACATGAATTTAATAAAATTGAAATAAGCAACTAGTAAAGAGTTGGTGGGTTAAGACATTCCTAACTTCACATTTCTCAGTAGTTTAAATTATTGATCTTATTTGCTATGGTGCTGTCAATTTGACCAAGTGTCCTACCAAGTTATTTATTACAATATAAACTGGCTTTATGAATCAAAGTATTTTCTTTCTGGATAAATAAATCCTCAGGGACGCTGGCAATTGATATCATACACATTTGTAAAGACAAGCAAGAAAGGGTTTGTTGCAATTGTGGAGAGTAAATCATTAGATGGGTTCTGGTTTTGTATTGACAGAATTACTCTAAACAGAATTCTCAGTCTAAACATTACCATCCACTGTGATAAAATTTGCTAGAAAATCTGCACTATGAAGCATTTAGTGTATACTAATCCCCTTAAAATGTAGATAATCCAGTCTCACCATGTCTGTGTTTATTTGTAAATCTATAATTTCAAACTCACTTAAGTAAACATCTCTCATGATTGTTATGTTGCTTCTCCGTCCTTGACAGGCCGTTTTTTAAGGATAGACTGTTCCTGGGGAACTGTACCACATTACAAGCATGTTTAAGATGTCATTGCCTCAAAATTTTAGCTTACCAAACTCAATACACATGTTCCACTTGGAATTGAGTGTTTTCTTCCCTGCTACCTGTTAGTGGAATGGGGACCACGGTGAGGCATAAGTGTCACAGAGAGGTAAGAAACCAGGTCCTAAATGGAGAGTACTAGACAGCTACACTTTTCAAAGGGGCTTGGAGGAGGTATTCTTAGCAAGCATCTGGAGATGTGAGAAAAGGAAACAATATCTGTAAGTATAAGAACAATTGACATGGTACAACACTGTATGGATATTGGTGCCTTCTTAATGGGAGGAAAGGATAAGGTACAACAGTAGGGTGGGAGGGTGGGGGGAGTAGGGAGGGTCTTTCTCCCCTTTTGAAGCATATCCTTATGGAGGTTTATTTGAGTCTAACTCTTGTGAGATTAGTTCCACTTTTTGTTATCTGGACATTTTTCTCCTCATCATATTATTTAGATCTGACTTTCTCATTATACTATTTCATAAAATCAGTGCTTCATATTTTATCCTTCAATTTTCCTGTTTTTTTCAAATTAGTTTGGAATTACGTTTAACGCTGTAATAAGCAACCATATGCCCAAATAGTTTTAAATGAATTTATATCCTTTGGAGAAATTCCTGAAAATATTACAATATATAACATGTTTAACACTGTTGATATTTATTGAAAAATTACTTTCCACAAACTTACTAGTTTCTACTCTGCACAGAAATTGGAAAACCTCCTTTCATCACCTTTCATTGGAATGGGGCACTATCAAATTCTTTCATTTGCAAATTTGGTAAATGAAAATGTTTTTTAAATTTAAATATGAATATTAATAAATTCTAGCAGTATGATTTTGTTAATTTTGGAGGGTCTTGGGGATTTTTTAACAGCTGTATAATCTTTGTATAAAAATATCATTTGCATAAAGTATTAATAAATATTAATGAAAAGTTTCAGATATATTGATATAATTACTTTTGCAAGGTTTCATAGAAACCTAAAGTTTCTATGAAATCTAAGTGAATTAACTTTATAGCCTTTGGAAGAGTTTTTTGTGTTTAGAAAGTGCTGTATGTATTAGCTTTTTATTATTAGTAGTATTTCACTTGCAAATTCATCAACTATAGAAAATAATTTACAAATTCTTACAACTGAGGAGATCTTAGCAACTGTGGAGAAATAGATATTATTACTACTGGATAACTTATTCTAATTATAAAAAATATGTTATAAAAACAACAACAAGTATAACCCCTCTGGTTCAAATGAGCAGGGGACCTGAAGTGCCACCAAGTCAGCTTTTCAGAGTGACCTGACTTTAAGACACTTCTGAGCAACTTTAAGTGCCATTTAGACATCAAAGATTGAATACCATTATCAAGGACCAAATTCCTTATTTAAAAATAGGACTCAACCATCCCAACAGGCAAATTTTACAGTCCATGATCATACAAGTTAAAAGGAGAGATAGGCCTCTTATATTTTTTTCTTTGCAGTTGATGCAGAATAAAAGAAAATTGATCTAGTATGTTTTCTAGGAGTATGAAGTAAAACAACCCTTATTTCAAAATCTTTTGGAAGAAAGAAAATCAGAATTATTTGCATGGTCAATGTTTTATAATACCAATGGTGAAATATATGTGAATTATCTAGAGACATCTTTATTTCAGCCCTCCTAAAATGTTGAGTAGAATTACACATTTAATTCTAATTGGATAAATATAATTAAAATACTAACTCAGCAATGATTTAGAAGCATAAATTACCTGAACTTACATGGCATGAATACAAAAACAACATTTAGATATCGGAAGAAATCTCAGTCACATGGATAGGAATATTTTTCTTTTCCTAATGGACTAATGCACATGTATTTTATACCTTATTATTTTGTTGCTTAACTTCATTTTTGTTTTCATTACCTACTTGAAGAATTAGTTGAGAAACTGCAGCACTTTTACTTTTTCCTCTCTTACCAAACCCAGTGTGTTAGTAACATTTTCAAATCTGTTGCATAAAAAGAATATTTTAGGTGACAAGAGGTTGTTTTAGTGTTGCATATAATATACGACAAACAAATCCAAATGTTAATATTCAACACGTTTGATCTATTTTCTTTTTGCTTCCTTTCTTAAAGTTGCTTTGTGCAATTATTATATGGGTTATGCTTTTTGAGCCCTAGGAAACTCAAGCAGGACTTTATTTTTTCCTTTGGATTAGGGAGTTTAACTGCATGCACAAAACAAGGTACAGTCCATCTTTATGCAAGCAGCTGAAAAAGGCAATGTGCCTGAAGGGCTGTTTTATGGCATTATTTGGTTTTATATCTTTGCAATCAACACTACACAGCTAACATGGCCATGTAAATTCATGAGGGGTTTTTCTATTGAAACCCAAGATCACCTGCTTTTGAAGATCAGACTGAGATAAAAGTGACATTGTTTCTACAACAGCACTAAACAATGTGCATAGCCTGTTCTTCAAAAAAAATATTGACTCCATCTTCGAAATTATATCATTGATTTTTTTTTCAAATTTGGATTTCTCATGTTAATTCTAGTAAAGGAATTTTGGAGGAGCATTGCTACCAGGGATTCATATTTATTTCTTTTTACAGAAGGTTTTCTAAGGCATTAAAAAGATTTCAAAACGTGATTTGCTTTCAATGGCTAGAGTTAGCTTCTTCAGGCACCACTTTTACATGGAGGTGAATGGACATCTTATATACTTTTGTGTCCTTAAGATACATTCTGTGATATATTATGATATATACTACAGAATAGACTGTTAACATTTTTTAAAAATCAGCTGGCTAATATATTTAGTGAGATCTCGATCTCTCTCTCTCTTCCTCTCTCTCTTTGGAGGAGGGGCTGGTGACTGTCTTTATCTCTCATTTCCTACCCTCTTTTCATACTTACCTTTTTTTTAATTAAAATAAAATGTATACAAAATGAAGCTCACCCTCACTTAAACATATGCTTTTTTTTTTTAGCAGTGTAATGTGTTTGTGCTAATCTATTTGCAGTGTGTCTTGCCCCACCCCTTTCTGAGACTCCTCAAGTGGATAGCTACTTAACAGAAAGCATAAACTAACTTACCCAGAGATTAATCTCAGGACTTTCTCTTTACCAATCTGTAGTTTTTACACCTCAAAACGTTTTTCCATTACCCCACACTGTAATAGTTCTAATAGGACCTATCCGAAGCATTTTATGGATTATTCAGTTCATTCTCAACAACTTTATGCCTAGGTCCTGTGATTTTCCCCATGTTACCAACAAAGAAACTGAAGCAGAGAGTAAAGAAGTAGTTACCAGGTCCACAAAGCCAGAATGTGGCACAGCTGAAGTTCAAAGTCAGGCAGGACCCTCATCTAGTGCATCACACGCCACACCTACATTCAAGAGCACTAGTTCCTCAAGCTTTCTTAACAAAACAAAATGTAGAGGAGAGAGAGAAGAGGAGGCACATTGCAATTTCTTAACATGTCTTTTGCCAGTTCTGGGTAAGTACAGTAGAAGTTTTCATGATGCTTCAAAGGCACTGCAAGAGAACCAGGAGGGCACTTGCACTGGGATGAGAAACACTAGGCT
This sequence comes from Hipposideros armiger, assembly GCF_001890085.2. Classification (NCBI taxonomy): domain Eukaryota; kingdom Metazoa; phylum Chordata; class Mammalia; order Chiroptera; family Hipposideridae; genus Hipposideros; species Hipposideros armiger. The sequence continues at coordinate 567,481 of NW_017731936.1, forward strand.
TGAACTCCCACTTCACCTTTTAATAATTATAAGAAAAATCTCGGGTAAGGCACTTTATCCCTTTGAGCCTTAGTTGATGAAATAAGAATGAAGAGACTTACTTTAACCCATCTATGTCAAAGGGAGGTTATGAGGCAATAAATGTATGAATGCAGGGCATAGTGTAAAATATACGAGATTATAGGTGAGAAAAAAAATTTTGCAAAAATAATTTTGAAAAGTATGGAGAAAGAAAGAAGTGTGTAGTCACCATCAATAATTAACTGTATATTTTTTCAGTTTTTTAAAAGAGTTGAGACACAAAATAATAGCCTCCCTTTTTTTCCCTATGAATTCATTCCTTACCTCTCCTCTCAGAGACGACCACCATGATGAATTTGGTGTATAGTTCATCAGACCATGTTTGTATACTTGATTTCTGAAAATCTACATTACTGTTTTATTGCTTTGTGTTTTCACAAATTTACGTAAATGCTGTCACTTTACATGAAACAATTTCATTTTGCAACTTGATTTTCATTCAGTTTTTGAGATCTTATCTGTACATTTCTATATCTCTGATTTAAGTGTATGAACATATCACAGATATTTATCCATTTTGCTACTGATGGGTACATTGTACCCCAAATTGACTATGCTTTAATAAGCAGCTTTGCACACTTCTGATATGCCCATGAAAAATTTCCCTCCACATGTATCCTAGATCAGAGCATGCCAAGATTCAAGAAACAGTGCCCTAAAGTGATAAGCACACCTCATTTTAAAACTGTTTCATGTTCGTTTTCTTGTTTTTTGTGCTGAAACATTTGCAAGCATTACATTTCTAAAGGGCACAATGAAACAAATGTTTTGGATTATAGTATCTTGGTTTAATGATGTCTTGAAAGATCATCTCTGGGTATTAAAGAAGAAAACACTTAAAATAGTCTTTATAGTCACAGGTTTTCATTTCCAAAAATGCAGATTTGATCATCAAATTCTTCAGCTTAAAGCCTTTCAATTAAATTGACATCACATAACTATCAAATAGAAACTGAATTCTTAGCATGCCTTGAAGAACCCCCAGTGATCTCAACCTACGTTCCTCTTTAATCTCTTGATTTGAGCCCCTGACCTGTGCTTTATCTTTACTGAATCCCTTGCAGTTTCCAGTCTGTACCTGTAGTTTAGTACCTTCATGTTTGTTAATGCTGCTCCCTCTGTAATCCTTGAGAAGACAATATTTGCACTGGGTGAACATGTTCAATACCTTTGTTTAAACTCTTGTGACTACTTGTTCTTCCCCTTTGCATTCTACCTGGTCCCTAATTTAATACCAATTGGTTTTAGGTTTGAAATAAAAAAAAAATCGATCAAAAAAGGCTTACTGTGTTCCTTTCAGTGATTTTACTTAGATTTGAAGGACTCAGTGAGGCAGCATAAGTTCACATGAACACCAGTTACATGGAAAGATCTTGCAATGCCTCACGCCGTCCACCAGCCCACTCCATGCACAGGATTTCCTTGCTGCAAGAGACAAAGCTGAAGGGGGCAGGGTTGAGGGAAGCTACCCTTCCTTTCCTTAGTATTGTTTGTATTCTGCCTTCCAGCAAGCCTCACCAGGCATATGTGCTCAGCTAATCCATCCCAGAGCAGCTGCAATGTCAGGGATTCACAGTAAATAATTCTGAAAGTCAGGTACTATCTGAATTTACCATATCATAAATCACTGTTTCAGAGGGTAGTGTTGCTGAAAGATAAAACCAGTGTTTTAATCCTTAGCTGCCTCTCTCTAACTCTATGAGAAATGTTTGGGTTGAATTATGTCCTCCCCAAATTCATATATTGAAGCCCTAACCCCTAGTATCTCAGAATCTGACTATTTGGAAACAGGGCTTTTTAAGAGGTGACTAAGTTAAAATGAGGCCTTTAGGATGGGCCCTAATCTAATCTGACTGATGTCCTTATAAGAAGAGAAAATTTGGGACACACAGAGAGTCCCCAGGGATCCATGAGCAGAGAGGGAAGACCATGTTAGGACTGAGAGAAGTCAGTCCATCTACAAGCCAAGGAGAGAGGCCTCAGAAGCAATCAACCCTGATGACACCTTGATCTTGGATTTCTAGCCTTCAAAACTGGTGAGAAAATAAATTTCTGTTGTTTAAGCCACCCAGTAACGGTATTTGTTATGGCAGCTCTAGGAAACTAATACAAGAGAATTGGTATATCATCCTGTACCTTGGCCAATGCAGTGGATCACTCCTCAGGAAATCTGTTTCTTTCATCAGATGGTGATCCTCAGTGATGCTTCCCTGATCAGTCAATATAAAGCTGTTCCTATCCTCCCAGTGTGTCCAGCATAGTGCCTGGCACCTAGCAACTATTAAATAACTATTTGTTTTATGACAGGAAGATCAATTTCAGGACTAGGTCCTGTTCATATTTCTGTAAGAGCAACAGCATGGTATGACAGTAACACATACTTTGTAGATATTTACTGTTTGTTGAGTGAATGGAAGATTTCCAATATCTTCTCCAGAAAACCTTATAATTACAGAATTTTCATTCTCTTTTCAAATTCAGTGTTTCCTTTTTTAAAGAAATAATTCTATTTGTTTTCTTCTGAATATAACAAGCCACACGTAGTGTGTGCAGTGCTCTAGACATAGTTCTCAATATTTTCTGAAATTTGGCACATTTGGCTGTCACGACAATCCTGTGTTGGATTTTTTTTTTAATTAAAGTTTATTGGGGTGACAATTGTTAGTAAAGTTGCATAGGATTCAGGTGTACAATTCTGTAATACATCATCTATATATCACACTGTGTGTGCACCACCCAGAGTCAGTTCTCCTTCCATCACCGTGTAGTTGGTCCCTTTTACCCAATTGTAATATCCTAAAAAGTGGTGTTGCCTATAGAATGTGGGGAAGTTAGGGACCTGTTTCAGGCTTTGGCCCACTCAGCAATAATTTCAACATGGATTTAGGGATCAATAGAGCCTATAAAATCCAGATTACCAGCAGCCAGTAGGAGAGTCGGGGGTCATCATTACTGACTTGATTTAGTACATGGGAAATATATAACCCACAGATGTATGTATTTTTTAAAAAAAATCCCATCAGTGGAGATTTTAGTAGTAATTTCCATTGGGTTAACTACATGGTCACTTTTTCTTCCTTCCTTCCTTCCTTCCTTCCTTCCTTCCTTCCTTCCTTCCTTCCTTCCTTCCT
>NW_017731936.1:570712-607622 GCF_001890085.2 Hipposideros armiger
CCTGCATATAAGGACTTTTTATTGCAATGTGTACCTTCCTTCCTCTCTCTCTCTCTCTCTCTCTCTCTTTCTTTCTTTCTTTCTTTCTTTTTGATACATCAGCTAATAGTATCATTGTGAAGGGTCTGAGCATTTACCCAGCTTGCAAGCTAACAAGTTCATGGGCAGAAGTGTATATATACTGCCAGAAGACATGAGACCCCTGTGTCAGATGCAATGGACTTTTATTACTCATGGCACTGCAGGCAACACAAGCTCCCTGTTCGCGTCAGTTGCCTTTCCCCTACAAGCCCCTGCGGCAATGCAGAGGCCCAAGCGGATGCTGCATACACAATGTGTTTGTGCCACAGCTGAGGAACCCTGAGGTTAAGCAATCGCCAACCTTAAAAAGGACACATCTAAAAAATCTGCCCAGCTTTTGGTTTAGAGAACGGTGTGATCTTTATTTCCTGGATAGAAAACAAATCTGCCCTTGGTCCCAAAATGAGATATTTTCTCTATCTTCCAAAGCTGTTCCTATACAAATATCCTTAAAAAGATAGCCCCAAAAGAAAAGTTACCATAAGCAGTGCAGAAATGTAAACCACCCATGAAACACTGTCTCCCAACTTGTTGACATTTTTTATTCTTCTCTTTATACATTTTCATGAGCCTTTAAGAGGCTGCTATCCTATACCGTGGATTCTCATTCTCCTTTTTTTCCCTTTATTTATAATGTTCTCTATGTGCTTTTTAAAAGTTCATAAAACCATTTGTACAGTTTCTCCTGAACCTCACTGTGAATTCTAGCTTGATTTGATATGCACATGATTTATTCATTCAACAAATATTTACTAAGCACTTACTATGTACCAGACACTACTAGCAACTAGGGATATAATAATGAACAAGACAGACAAAACCCTCTTTTCTGGGGGGTGGGGAGCAAGTAATTAACAGCAATAAAATTAACAAATAATGTCATTTTCGAGATTAAGTACTATTAAGATATAACAAAGAGCTATATGATAGTAAATGCTTTTAACAATTAGCAACATTAGAGGGGTATCAGCAAAATGTCCTCTAAAGATGATTTTGGAGTTGACATTTGACAGATGAAAAGAGGCTGCTATCAGAGATTAGGGGTGAAGACCATTCTAAGAAGAGGGAAGATCTAGTACAAAGATCTTAGAATGGAAGTGATAGACTGCTTGATAAGCAGAAAAAAGGCATGTGTGCCTGAATAAAAGTGATAAGAAATGAGATCAGAGGTAGACAGAGCCAGAAACAGGTAGGATTGTAAGATATAGTGAATAGCTTGTTTTTATTCTAAATGTTAAGGGTACAATTTGTCTAAGTAAAATCTAAAGGTTTGAAGGTAGGTTGGCTTGGTCGAGGGTGGTAGCTATGACAATGCAGAAAAGAAGAGAACTTTGGAAGTTTCAAAACTAGAACCAATGAAATGATTTTTAGTGTCTCTGCTAGTTTGTATATTGAAGTTTAATTTTATACTCAAACTTATTCTACATTCACTTTTAACTCTGATGTCTATTAATGCCTAAATTTTTCTAAACATAAATCAGATTTTTAGTTATTTTATGTAATGTAATGTAATTGGTCATATCATCTGTAATACATCAAAATAAGGAAACCAACCAGGGATAATGGCATAGCCTTGCTAAGAAAAGAATAGTGTGTCATAGAATACAATAATTATCAAATAATAATTAACAGTCTCTTACAGTAGTAAGAGGATTAAACACATAAAAAACAGCTATTTCTGCCTAGTAGCACATTTTTGGTTTGACAACAGACAGAATGACTAGCTACTATACACATTTAAGATTAAGGAAAGATTCTTCGTAATATATTTAGGAAATCAAAGCCATTAAATTTTAAATATTTCTTAAATCTGTTTGGGCAATCAGGCTCTAAGCTGAGGAAACAAAACAAATGTTTTGTAAAATTGTTGCCATATGCTCAGGCTAAAATATGAGAACAAGATTAATAGAAATGAAGAAATAAAGAAACTATACAAAAATATATTTATCCCAAACATGGAATTGACAGGGAACTCTCAGATAAGAACTCTAAATATGATCTTGATGTATTTAATGTTGAATTTATTCTGTAGCAATTTGCTTATTTTTCCTTCTTGTTGGTTTAAAAACAGACATATGTTCAGAGAAATAAAAAGCTAAACATTTAAAATGAAAACACTATATTTCATTTTCTAATTTGGTTCAATCTCTAAAAGTGTGACTTTTTACCAGAAGCAAGGTGATTACATGAACTTTAAGGAATAATAATTCTAATGAATTACTAAAGTCTTAAGAGGAAGAAATATGCTAGATAAATGTTCCAAAGTCATTACAATACACCATCCAACAGATTTTATCTTAACACCTGTTAACTTGATTTAATTATAATTTTAAAATTGTAGTTATAATTTAGACCCACACTATCCATTTTTTTTCAGTTTAGCATATTCTTTTAAACTGTGGTATGTGGGTCTAGATGAAGAATAAGCAGACATTTATAAATGCTGCTGATCTTTAAAAGCTTTCAGTTGTTTGATATAAACACTTAAAAGGAGGGAAGAGTTGATTTGATCAATTGGGTCCACAAGCACTGTCAATAAAATATTCAGTCATTGTAATGTTTAAAAAGAAGAAAGAAAAAGAAAGAGGGAGAGAGAGAGAGAGAGAAAGAGAGAGAGAGAGAGAGAGAGAGAGAGAGAGAGAGAGAGAGAGAGAGAGGGAATCAGTAGCTTGAGACTTTACTGAACAGAACAAGGAAGAAAATGATGGTATAATTTACTAAGAAGTATTTCAATTGTGTCTAATATAAGTAACCACATAAACATATTAATACAAGAGGAAATCTATTTCCATACTTCCTAATGTTATGATAGTGTGGGGCCAAGCCAGATCCTGTAGCCTTTGAGCATTAGAGGAAGAACCATGTTCTTCATTTTTGTTTGTTTGTTTGTTTGTTTTGCTTTGCTTTTAAGGAAGTAGATCTTTCATAGCAACAAGTCCTGTAAATACAATTTATTAATTGATTTCAAAGAGAGCTACAGTGATGTTATTTTTACATATATTAAAATGGCTGAGAAACCTGCTAAGCCAACTGTCCATTCTACTGTACAGGTGCAAAGGCTTTGATTCTTGGTACATTGGCATTTACTGCCCATTTGGCTCTTTGTTTTATAGGCCTTTCCTTAACAGTATCTTCTGTATTACCTGTGCATCTGTTCGATAGCTATTCTCTCTTTTACATTGTTTTAAGGTGTTTATTATAGTATCCACAAGGTTTTTCTTCAACATTCAGCTTGCAATCCATTATCCAAAGTGGTGTATGATATACAATTACTATCAGCCTCTATGTGTGCTCTGTCCCACAGACTTACATTGAATTAATCATAATACGTTGCTTGCAAATTGGCTGAGTTTTAATAACTTGTTTTGAATGGTTCTGTCTGCCTATTTAGTGTGAAGCATGACTCATGAGTGACATTACTGAACCTGCATATAAGGACTTTTTATTGCAATGTGTACCGAGGAAAATGCTGAATACTAAAGAAACTGTCTTGCTTACATCTTTAACATTGTGGGGTTTTTTGTTTGGTTTTTTTATGGCCCTTCCCTGTTTTATTTGTTAGCATCATAATGTTTTTGCCACCCACATCGTTTTTCTTGTCAAAGAACACCACCTCTCTCTTCCAAATTTTTCCACCACTGAATCCTTGTTTATTTTGACCTCCAACAGCTTCTGACAAATTTCATTTTATTCCCTCTGTTATCTAAAATGAAGCTTATTTTGCACCAAATTCAACTGAATTGCATTTTCTTGGCTTAGTTTATAGAATCTCAACTTGCTAATTGTTTTATATATCTTTCTAAAAAACAATTTTGAGGAACAGATGGCTGCAACTGCCCAGTATCAGCAGCCAAAACCACTAGTCAACTACCAACAATCTTTGGCACCTATTCTAGTTCCTGTTATTAGATCTCTAGGAATGGTTGATAAAATTAGACTAATTCCTTTCTTACAGTCTTGACTCTGGTGTTTTCTAAAATAAAACGCAACCACACTGTCAATGGTAACTGCTAAAATTCTAACACCATCTCGTGACCATTCCCACTGAGAGAGCTGTCAACATGAATTCTTGATAAGAACATGGGGATTTTTAGCCTTATTTTTCTAACCAGAGATAATTACTGTAACAAATAAATGTTCACAGGGAATTGCAACATAGGTTATATCAGACTTCCTTTGGTTTTCTGTGATATGCTTCCAGCAGTATAAATTACTTTCCACAGCAGTTGAGATGTAGTAGAATTTCAAGAGATATACCCCATCTATATTATTGTTATCAGATTCCATTTCAATTACTCTGTCTACATTAAGAGCCCAAATAAGTAAATTCTTCCTACCAACAAACATTTATTGAGTGCCTGTCTTAAGAAGTTTAATGGTACATTATCTACTACCATTTTTTTTAAGTCCACTGTTTGTTAAAACATTTCTCCTGTGATTAGTTCATATTTTAACCCTACCTGGGATATTCTTTAGATTCAGTGTTTTCCAATTTAGCAAATATTATTCATGCACATTTTCTTGTAGAGAGTAAAAATACGATTGTAATCAAATTTATCAGAAATAGTCAAACAGTGTAAAGTTGCATATTTATACTCGCATTTCCTCAGAATGAAGCAACCATGATTGGCAAGCAATCGAATCCCAAAGTCTTCAGTAAGTTTTCTTAAGTATTTCATTGCCTTGCCCATACACCACCATCACTTCAGTGCTCATTGGTTTCTCCTTGGTATAACCTCCATCACCATTTGCTCTCAGATATTACTGTATTTTAATCCTAAACAAATGTCTGTTTAGCAATAACCATTTTGTCTCTGCTTGGAGAAACTATGTGCCTTGCATGCAAGCGGGGGAGAGCAGATCTTACTACCTTTATCATGAGGTTGACATTGTTCTCTTCCTTCCAGGTTGTTCTCTGTTCTAGAAAGTAGATGTAAGTAATATCATCTATTGTTTTTCCCTAAATAGAATCCTTCTTCCTTTCTTTTGTTAAAGTGCCCCTCCTCTATATTACATAGTTCTGAAAGGATTGCAAATAAAAGAACTGAACACCAGTGTCAGATTTGAACAATTAAATTATTCCATTCCCCAATAAAGAGTGATTAATCTAAGAAGTGGCATGTTGAGTTCTTCTCTGGTGAAACTGAGGGGAAAAAACCTTAATTTTTCCTTCTTTGGTCTCAATAAAGTATGGCTGTCTAAGATATACTCACTGACTCTTGAAGAAGCTTTATCCACAATAGGTGAAAATAAAGGCAGCATATAAAACTGGATAATATTTTTATGCATGATACATACTGCATTATGGTGGCATTGAATCTCAGTAGTGAAGCTAAGACCCTTTGGTTCTGTGATGTCACCACTGTTTTTCCTAGTTTCAGGAATATTCCCCTTTGAAATTTTTCTTTAAGTTATTTTGAGCTACTCTTCTATAAAATTGCATGTAAAAAATGTTGATTAATACACTATAGTTAGTAAAGTGGTCCTATTTTAAAGTTAATAATAAGAACAATAACAGTAGCTAATATGTTTCTCAAATTTACTATATAACAGAGACTGTTCCAAGTGCTTTATACATATTAGCTTCTTTAATCCTCACAACAAACCTATAAGAATTTAAGGCCCAGAGAAGTGAAATAAATTGCACAAGTCTTTGAGGAGAGAATTACTATCTATGTCCTGGTAATCTGATTTCACAACTGATACTAAACCTTGTTTATATACTGAAAAGGAGAGATGCGATCTCTAGCAGCTCAGACATCACCTTTTGTGTAATAGTACCTAAAATTTATTGTATACTTGGTTACTTATTTTCAATGTTGAAGTGAAGACTTCAATTATTTTCCAGCTTTATTGAAATATAATAAAATTATATTATTTAAGGTATACAACTTTCACCATAACCCTGAGGTGTACAGATGATTTGCCAGTGAGGAAGCTCTGCTTCTTAAATATTATTTAACTTGTCCAAGTCACAGCTAATGAGAAAAGGGGACAGGTTCTAAGTAACCATCTGAATCCTAGGCTGGTGCTTTTTCCTCTGCTGGACTGAACAGGGACATGTAAATGTTAAGACCTGGGGATTACTTTTATATCGTGGGTCTTTTTTAATATATAACACATCAGGAGACAAAAATAAACTCTTCCTGCATACAATGGTGCTCATAGCAAACCAGATATTACTCTATATTCCATTTGATCTTATAAGGTCGAGATAAATATAAAGTGCTATTCAAATAAGTAGTGGAAGAAATGTTTGGGACATGTTATAGAAAAGAGATGGCAATTGTCTTGGTACTTGAAGTAGGAATAGAATTGGCCAGGCAAAGGAATTGGAAAGCAAATATTTAATATGGATTAGAACAGCTTGAGCAAACAAAGTGAAAAACTTAAGACAATTGAGTTGTTCACTTTCAATGGATTTTAGAAAGTGTGAAGTGGAGTGACTGTGAATAAGTTGGAAAATTTGCCTGGAGCCAGGCTAAGGACTTTGCTTAGATAAGTCAAATACAGCTGGCAATGGCGAGTCATCACAGACTTTTGTAAAAGGAGTGGCATGATTGGTTTACTTCCCAACTATTTATTAAACATTCATAATGTACAAAATACTGTTCCAGCTCTGTGGGAATCAATGGAATAAAGGCATTTCATGACATTGTCATGAGGGAAGACAATAGCCATGTAAACACACAAGACAAAGTGTTGTGGATTTTAGGATAGATGTACAAGCAAAGTTGTAGAGACTATGTGAAACGCTCGTGATATAAGCCCTTGAATAAATTGGGATATCAAGGGAATCAGGGGTGGTGGGAATTGAGATGGAATTTAGAAGAAATAAAAATGTATGAGAACAGAAACACATTAGATATAATCAGCAGCAAGCTATCTCCTTTTGGCTTCTAGCATTGCTTTCATTATTACCTCTTCCATGTTTGAGATATGTCCCATCAAATTATCCTAATCACTACCTGCTGATAACTGTGTGGAGTATATAAGAAATAATATGTAGAAATTTAGAAGAATCACTACACATCGGCAGTTATTCTGTCAGTTAATTCATCTTTTAAAAATATGAGAAATTAAAACAAAGTGCACTAGGCATTATTTTATTGTCCACATTTTATTCATATATTTTATTGTCTAATTTTCATTGGAACCATTTACCATGCTTGAATAGGCACATGGTAACTTCTCAGTAAATATTTGTGTAGTGAGTGGACTTTACACATTTTTTTTCTAAATAAAAATGTGTTTAGAACCATTAATGCACATGCCATCATAAATGTTTACTGTAAATATTTAAATGCATTTTCCTTTATCTCATTCCTACCCAGAGTTGATTGCTTTCCAACTCATAAGTGAAAGGTCACTATGTATAAGTAGAGGAAAATGAAATTGGTGACTCATAAACACATTTGCTTAAATGGAATCAGGGCAGCAAAATCTAATTCCATATATAGCATTGTGAATTATTCATGTTTTTTATAGAAGTGGGCCACAAGTGTTTGATGATATTTTATAAATTCTAAGATATACTATGCTGAGTCCTATTGTACTGTATTGTACTGTATTGTATTGTAGATTTTCAGAAACTTTACAGATATTCTATAAGCCATAAACACTAAGACTACCTCATCATTACACATTGTTTTAATTCCACTTGTATTTTTAAATAGCCTAATTAGTTGACACATCTTTGAATTGCACAGGAAACCAAATAGCTGAATTATTTTTGGTTATTGGCTTAATAGGAACAAACAGTGATTATAAAGACTAAAATACTAAGAGAATATGGAAAACGAAGCTGATTTATTTATGATTGTTGATTTATATTCAGACTGAGCTGGAAAGTCTCTGTTTACATTGATCTGATTTAAATATTCATCCCTGTGATTCTGTGACAATAACTTTTTTGGCAACTTTTACCTTCATTCCTTCATTTTCCTCACCATCAGTGGTAATACTTGAAAGAGGGAAGACGTAAAAATAAAGTGAGATGCTCACTAATGGTAAATAAAAATTGAGAAGAAATAAGCATTTAAATTTAAAGTGTTCATATGTCAAATATCCATGCAATAATAATGACCAATATACCGTATATTGGTATGTTAGTTTATGTTTTTTAATTAATTTTTATTTTTCAATTACAGTTGACATTCAATATTACTTCATATTGTCTTCAGGGGTATAACATAGTGGTTAGACATTTATATAATTTACAAGGTTACCCCCCCATAAGTCACTTAGTACCCACCTGGCATCATACAGTTATTAAAATATTATCGACTATGAGCTTCCGTCAAATATGTTCGTGAACAGGTTACAACGATGTTGCTAACCTTTTTTGATATCAGAGGTATTATTCATTATGAATTTGTACCTATTGGACAAACACTTAACCAAGTTTACTATTTGGAAGTGCTGAAAAGGCTGTGTGAAAAAGTTAGATGACCTGAACTTTTCACCAACATTCGTGGCTCTTAAATCATGACAATGCACCAGCTCACATGGCACTGTCTGTGAGGGAGTTTTTAGCCAGTAAACAAATAACTGTATTGGAACACCCTACCTACTTACCTGATCTGGCCTCCAATGGCCTCTTTCTTTACCTGAAGATAAAGGAAATATTGAAAGGGAGACATTTTGATGACACTCAGGACATCAAGGGTAATAAAACATCAATCAGCTCTGGTTGATGGCCATTCCAGAAAAAGAGTTCCAAAATTGCTTTGAAGGGTGGACTAGGTGCTGGTGTGGGTACATAGCTTCCCAAGGGGAGTACTTCAAAGTTGACCATAGTGATATTCAGCAATGAGTTATGTAGCACTTTTTCTAGGATATATTTGCGAACTTAATTGTCTGACCTAGTATATTGCTTATGCTGTACTTTATATGCTCCTGACAACTTTGTAACTACCAATTTTTACTTCTTAATCCCTTCACCTTTTTCAGCCAGCCTCCCAACCCACATCTCATCTGGCAACCATCAGTTTGTTCTCTGTATCTATGAGTATGCTTCTGTTTTGTTTATTTTGTTCTTTAAATTCCACATTTAAGTGAAATCATATGGTATTTGTCTTTCTTTATGACTTATTTCATTAGCATAACACTTCTAGGTCCATTCATGTTGTCCCAAATGTTGAGATTTCATTCAATATTATGGCCAAGTAATATTCCTTTGTATATGTGTATCAGCTCTTCTTGATCCAATCCTCTATTGAGGTACACTTAGGTTGCTCCTATATCTTGGCTATTGTAAATAATACTGCAATGGACATAGCAGTGCATAAATCTTTATGAATTAGTGCTTTGGATTTCTTTGGATAAATACCTAGGAATGGAATTGCTGGGTCATAAGGTAGTTCTATTTTTAATTTTTTGAGGAAACTTCATACTGTTTTCATAGTGGCTGCACCAGTCTGCAGTCTCACCAACAGTACATGAGAGGTTTTTTTTGTCCACATTCTCGCCAACACTGGATGTTTGTTGATTTACTGATGATAGTCATTCTGACAGGAGTGAGGTGGTATCTCACTCTGATTTTCATTTGCATTTCCCTGATGATTAGTAGGTTGAGCATTTTTCTTGGCCATCTGTTTGTCTCTGGTGAAATGCATTTTCAGGCCCTATGCCCATTTTTTAATTGGATTGTTTTGTTGTTGTTTTTGTTTGTTTGTTTGTTTTGGTGTTAAGTTGTTACGAGTTCTTTACAAATTTTGGTTATTAACCCTTTCTTGGATGTATCATTGGTGAATATCTTCTCCCAATCAGTAGATTTTCTTTTCATTTGCTATGGTTTCCTTTGCTGTGCAAAAACTTCTTAGTTTGATGTACTCCCATTTGTTTATTTTTTCTACAGTTTCCCTTGTCCAAGAAGACTTAGCAGAAAAAAATATTACTAAGAACAATGTTAGATAGTTTACCGCCTATGTTTTCTTCTAGGAATTTTATGGTTTTAGATCTTACATTTAAGTCTTTAATCCATTTTGAGTTTATTCTTGTATATGCTGTAAGAAGTTGGTCTAGTTTCACTTTTTTCCATGTATCAGTTTAGTTTCCCAACACCATTTACTAAATAGACTGTCTTTACCCCATTGCATATTCTTTCCTCCTTTGTAATAGATTAATTGACCATATAGACTTGGGTTTATTTCTTGGCTCTCTATTCTGTTCCATTGATCTATGTGTCTGTTTTTATGCTGGTACCATGTTGTTCTGATTACTGTAGCCTTGTAATACAGTGTGAAATCAGGTAGAGTAGAATCTCCAACTTTATTCTTTCTCAAGACTGCTGTGGTTATTCGCGAGCTGTTGTAGTTCCATATACATTTTAGCATTATTTTTTCCAGTTCTGTGGAAAATACCACTAGTATTTTGATACAGATTGCATTGAATCTATAGGTTACTTTGTGTAGTATGGACATTTTAATGATTTTAATTCTTCCTATCCATGAGAAAGGTATATGCTTCCATTTATTTGTATCTTCTTTAATTTATTTCTTCAATATCTTATAATTTTCCAAGTACAGGTCTTTTACCTCATTGGTTAAATTTATTCCTAGATATTTTATTTTACTTTTTTGATGCAATTATAATTGGGATTCTTTTCTTCACTTCTCTTTCTAGTAGTTTGTTATTAGTGTAAAATGCAACTTATTTCTGAATATTAATTTTGTATCCTGCTACTTTCCTGAATTCTTTATCAGTTCTTAAAGTTTTTGGTGGAATCTTTAGACTTCTCAAAATATAAAGTCATGTCATCAGCAAATAATGAATTTTACTTCTTTCTTTCCAATTTGGATGCCTTCTTTCCTTTCCTTTCCTTTTCTTTTCTTTTCTTTTCTTTTCTTTTCTTTTCTTTGTTTTTTAGTGTCATGGGTATAAAACAATGTAATAGTCAGACATGTATACCCCTCACAAAGTTATAACCCCCCCATCTACTACCCATCTGACATAGTATGTAGCTCTTATAATTCCACTGACTATATTCCCTATGCTGTACTGTGCATCCCATGAGTGTGTATATAAATATATTTAATTATACTTGACATTCAATATTATTCAACTTCAGCTTCAGGTGTATAGTGCAGTGGGCAGGCATCTACATAGTCTATGAAGTGGTCTCCCTAATAAGTCCAGTGCCCATTTGGCACCCTACGTAATCTTTACAACATTATTGATTATATTCTGCAAACTGTATTTCATATCCCCATGACAATATTGTGACTACTAATTTGTGCTTTCTAATCCCTTTACCTTCTCCCCCATCCCTCCTCCTGTCTAGCAGCCATCAGTTTTTATTTTCCCTATATCTCTGAGTCTATTTCTGTTTTTTTTCCATTTATTCTGTTATTTAGATTCTATATATAATTGAGATCATATGGTGTTTGTCTTTCTCTGTCTGACTTTTTTCACTCAGCATAATATTTTCTAGGTCCATGTCGTTGCAAATAGTAGGAAGTCAACACCAAAAAAACCAAACAACCTAATTAAATAATGGAGAGACATCATGAAGAGACATTCCTCTAAAGGGGACATACAGATGGCAAACAGACATATGAAAAAATGCTGAATGTCTCTAATCATTAGAGAAATGCAAATAAGAACCACCTCACTGTGGTCAGAAGGGCTATCATCAATACATCAACAAAAAACAAGTGCTGGCGAGGCAGCAGGACCCTCGTACACTGTTGGTGGGATTGCAGATTGCTGCAGACACTATAGAAAACAGTATGGAGGTATCTCAAAAAATTGAAAATGGAACTACCTTATGACCCAGCAATTCCACTCCTAGGTATCTATCCAAAGAAATCCAAAACACTAATTCAGAAAAATGTATGCATCCTTATATTTATTGCAGAACTATTCACAATAGCCAAGACATGGAAACAACAGAAATGCCCATTGATAGACAATTAGATAAAGATACTATGGTACATTTATACAATGGTGTATTACTTGGCCATAAAAAAGAATGGAGCATTTTATTTTTTTTTCTTGTCTGATTGCTGTGGCTAGGATTTACAATACTATGTTGAATAAAAGGGATGAAAGTGGACAACCTTGTCATATTCCTGATCTTAAGGAAAATAGTTTTAGCTTTTCACAGTTGAATAAATATTAGCTACGGGTTTGTCATATATGGCTTTATGATGTTGAGGTATATTTCCTTTCCTCACACTTTGTTGAGAGTTTTTATCATAAATGTATGCTGGATTATGTCAAATACTTTTTCTGCATCTATTGATATGATCATGTGATTTTTATCCTTCATTTTGTTTATGGAGTGTATCATGTTAATTGATTTGAGGATATTGAACCAACTTTGAATCCAAGGAATAAATCCCACTTGATCACGGTGTATGATCTGTTCAATGTATTGCTGAATTTAGTTTGCTAGTATTTATTGAGGATTTTTCAGTCTGTGTTCATCAGGAACATTGGCCTATAACTGTCTTTCTTTCTTTCTTTCTTTCTTTCTTTCTTTCTTTCTTTCTTTCTTTCTTTCTTTCTTTCTTTCTTTCTTTCTTTCTTTCTTTCTTTCTTTCTTTCTNTTTCTTTCTTTCTTTCTTTCTTTCTTTCTTTCTTTCTTTCTTTCTTTCTTTCTTTCTTTCTTTCTTTCTTTCTTTCTTTCTTTCTTTCTTTCTGTAATGTCTTTGTTTGGTTTTGCTATCAGGGTAATGCTGGCCTTGTAAAATGAGCTTGGGAGCCTTGCCTCCTCTTGAATTTTTTGGAATAATTTGAGATGGATAGGTGTTACTTCTTTGAATGTTTGGCAAAATTCACCTATGATGCCTTCTGGTCCAGGGCTTTGTTTTTTGGGAGTTTTTTTATTACTGCTTCATTTTTGTTAATAATGATCGGTCTGTTCATATTTTCTGTTTTCCCTTGATTCAGTCTTGTAATTTTGCATATTTGTAGGAATTTATCCATTCCTTCCAGATTGTCCAATTTGTTGGCATAGAATTGTTCATAGTATTTTCTTATAATTCTTTGTATTTCTGTGGTATCTATTGTAGCTTCTCCTCTTTCATTTGTGATTTTATTTATTTGGGTTCTCTTTCTTTTTTTTTTTCTTGATGAGTCTGGCTAAAGGTTTATCAATTTTTTTTTTCTGTTCAAAGAATCAACTCCTGGTTTCATTGATCTTTTGTATTGTATTTTCTAAGACTCTATTTTGTTTATTTCTACTCTGATCTTTATTATCTCCTTCTTTTTACTCACTTTGGGTTTTGCTTGTTCTTTTTCTAGTTCCTTTAGGTATAAGGTGAGATTGTTTGAGATTTTTCTTGTTCTTGAGGTAGGCCTGTATTGCTATGAGTTTCCTTCTTAGGACTGATTTTTTTATGTTCCATAGATTCGTTGGGTCATTGTGTTCTCATTTTCATTTGTGTAGATATTTTTCAATTTCTTCCTTGTTCTCATTGTTAACCCACTCATTGTTTAGTGGCATAATATTTAGCCTTCATGTGTTTGTGTGTTTTCCAGTTTTTTTGTTTATTTGCTTTGTTTTTTTCTTGTAGTTGATTTCTAGTTCCACACCATTTTAGTCACTTGATATGATTTCAGTCTTCTTAAATTTATTGAGACTTGTTTTGTGGCCTAACATGTGGTTTCTCTTGGAAAATGTTCCATGTGTATATTCTGCTGCTATGGGGTGAAATGCTCTAAAAATATCAATTAAATCCATCTGGTCTAGTATGTCATTTAAGGCTGCTATTTCCTTGTCGATTTTCTGTCTGGAATGTCTGCCTATTTTTGTCAATGGGGTGTTGAAGACCCCTACAATGACTGCATTACTGTCGATCATTCCCTTTATACCTGCTAATATTTGCTTTATATATTTAGGTATTCCTATGTTAGGTACATAAATGTTTACAAGGGTTATATCTTCTGGTTGGATTGATCCCTTTATCATTATGAAATGTCCTTCTTTGTCTCTTTATAGCCTTTGTTTTAAAGTCTATTTTGTCTGATATAAATATTGTTACCCGATTTTTTTCATTTCCACTTACATGAAATATCTTTTTTTCATTCCTTTACTTTCAGTATATGTGTGTCTTTCAATCTGAAGTGGGTCTTATATAGACAGCATATATATAGTTTTCTTATCCATTCAGCTACCTTATGTCCTTTGATTGAAGCATTTAATACTTTTACATTTAAACTGATTATTGATAGGTATGTAGTTATTGCCATTTTATTATTCATCTTTATGTGTTGTTGTTGTTTTTTCCTCTTGTTCTTGTTAAGGAAGTCCCTTTAACATTTTTTGTAATACTGGTTTGGTGGTGAAAAATTCCTTTAGTTTTTTCTTGTCTGGGAAACTCTTTATCTGCACTTTGATTATAAATGATAGTTTTGTTAGGTAGAGTAGTCTTGCTAGTAGGTCCTTACTTTACATTACTCTGACTATTTCTTGCCAGTCCTGTCTAACCTGCAAAGTTTCTGTAGAGAAATCAGCTGACAGTCTTAGGGAAGCTCCCTTGTAGGTAACTAATTGCTTTTCTCATGCTCCTTTTAAGATCTCTCTGTCTTTAACCTTTGGCATTTTAATTATGATGTGTCTTGGTTTGAGCCTCTTTGGGTTCATTTTGTTTGGGACTCTCTGCACTTTCTGGACTAGTATGTCTTATTTCCTTCACCAGGTTAAGGAAGATTTTCATGATTATTCCTTCAAATAGGCTTCTCAACTCCTCACTCTCCTTCTCTTCTTCTGGTGCCCCTATGAAGTGAATGTTGTTACACTTGTTGTTATCTTAGAGATCCTTTAAACTGTCCTCATTTTTGTTGTTGTTGTTCTTTTTTCTTTTTCCTGTTCTGATTGGGTGTTTTCCAATACCTAGTTTTCCAAATCACTGATTTGATCTTCAGCTTCACCTAGTCTGCATTTATTCCTTCCAATGTTATTTTCATGTCTGTTATTGTATTCATCATTTCTGACTGGTTCTTTTTTATAGTTTCTATGTCCTTTTTTTAATGCTTACTATCTCTTTTTTGAAGTTCTCGCTAAGTTCTGTGAGCATTACTATAACCATTGTTTTGAACTCTGTATCTCATAGGTTGTCTGCCTTTATTTCATTTTATTCTTTTTCTGGAGTTTTCTCGTATTCTTTCATTTGTGATATGTTTCTTTGTCTCCACATTTTGGCTGTCTTTTTGTGTTTTTTTTCTTTGTATTAAGCAGAGCTGCTTTGTCTCCCAGCCCTAGAAGAGAGGCCCTTTAAGAGGATGCCTGGGTTTCCAGCAACCTTCTGTCTCACCTGGACAAACAGAATCCCTGATGATTATCACAGCCAGATGATATAAATGATCTTCTTCCTGGCACTTGTGCTCCAGGCTGGGGAGCCTAGTGTGGGCCTGAGATCTCTTGCTCCTTGAGGGGATGTCTGCAGGTGATCTTCACTCCCAATTCTCACCACAAATGGTGAGTGTGAGACCAGCCAACTTTCCATCTCCTGCTCTCCTACCAGTCTTAATGTGGCTTCTTCTTTATATCCTTACTTATAGGACTTCTGCTCAGCTAGCCTTCATATGCTTCTCTGGGTTGATTGTTCTATAATTTAGTTGTAATTTCAATGTGGTCATGGAAGGAGATGAGCACAATGGTTTCCTACTCTGCTATCTTGACCCCAACTCAGTATTTTAATTTAAAAACTGGAGCAATGTAATGTTAACTAAGAAACTTGAAATTCAATGTCTTTTTATTTAGTGAGTCCAACTTTTTCTCTGAGTATAGGTTGAACCAGTGATCAATAATTATATCTGCTGTTGATGATAAATGCATGTATGTATTCAATATGTGAGCATTCTTTTGTTCTTCTGTGTATGAAGTGTGATCAAAACATACATTGGATGTTTAAATAAAAAATGTATTACAATAAAAAACACACTGCCACTAATCCCCCTCAAAATACTCCCTCTTGCTTCAAATACACTTATTCCATTGTTCTATCCACTTTCTGAAGTAGTTCTGGATGTCCTCTTTCATTTCTTTAGTTGTGCTGTCATGACTACCTCAGTATTCTGAATCAATTCAAAATATTTACCTTTCATGGTCATTTTGACTTTGCAGAAGAGCCAGAAGTTGCATGTGTCAGATTCAGTGAATGAAGTGGATGAGGATACACCGTAATGTTTTATTTGACAGAATTGCCATAGCAGAAGTGATGTGTGACACGGAGCTTTTCCATTGTGATCACAAAATATGGTGAATGCTGCTGCCAAGTGCCATCCAACAGAAAGGTAGTCATCTTCAACATGCAAAGCGGTGTGTTGAACCTTAGTAACAGTGTGTGACAAGTTTCAACTTTTTCGGTGCAGTCACTTGGGTGTGAACTATCATTAAGTGTAGGTTTGTTTTAAAGTGTGAAGTAAATTGTCCTCCATCAAGACAATGCTCCGTGTCACACATCACTTCTGGTATAGCAATTTCTGTCAAATAAAAACATTATGGTGTGTATTCATTCACCTTATTCACTGGATCTGGCACTATGCGACTTCTAGCTCTTTCCCAAAGTCAAAATGATTCAGGACATTGAGGCAGCCATGACAGTGCAACTAAGGATACTTATGAAAGAGGACTTCCAGAATTGCTTCAGAAAGTGGCAAGAACAATGGGATGTGTGTTTAAAGCAAGGGGGGGTTATTTTGAGGGGAATTAATGGCAATGTGTCTTTTACTGTAATAATTTTTTTAATTTAAGCATTCACTGTATTGTTAGATCACATCTTGTATAAAAATAGAGGCATTTTATGGGAGTGTAGTTTAAAAAAAGAGTATTGAACTTGATGTTTGATTCATCAAGTCAGGTTTTTCTCTATCACAGACCTAACTTCTCTGAACCTCAAATTTTTAATCCATAAAAAGAGAGCATAATTGCCATGCTCACAAGGTGGCTGTGAGTTAATAGATGTCAAACCATCTCTAAAAACATTTTTTAAAGTTATGTAAATTCAAGGTGTGAAGAGATTGTTGTATGAAAATGAAAAATTGACCTACCAAACTACAGAAATGATAAATTTTAATGCAAGTTTTATGTAAATTATCTTTAGATGCTTAGCAGGCAAAGGTATTATCTTTCTGTCCCACAAATGCTTTTCTGCATACCAACCTAAAATAAACTTAATAAGTCTTATGTAATTAAAGAATTGTAACCTTGACCATGCCTTTCCTTTCGTTCTTGAACTTTAGCATTGTCATGCTACATGTCATTATAGGATAGAGCCCATTGACATTATTTTGAAATAATCAGGATATAGGACACATTTTCTAAGAAGTGGCAGTATTGGCAACTCTCATTTCAATAGTTTAATCTATTTGTTAAGAAAAAATATAGCCTTATGAATCTTGGTGTGGTTAAAAAAAAGAAGCCGTGTAAATTCAAACAGAAAGTCTGCTAAATAAAGCTTTATATTATTTTTAAAAGAAAGGAATGGTAGGAAGACAACAGTC
Source organism: Hipposideros armiger (assembly GCF_001890085.2). NCBI lineage: Eukaryota > Metazoa > Chordata > Mammalia > Chiroptera > Hipposideridae > Hipposideros > Hipposideros armiger. The sequence continues at coordinate 588,248 of NW_017731936.1, forward strand.
TTAGTTAGGAGCTATTTACATAATTGTACTACAAAGAAAAGTACTATTTTTATGATATCACCATGTCTTTTTCAAGGAATACCCAAGCTAATGAAGTGATCCAAAAGCAATTGAATATGCTCACAGAATTAGAGCTGCTAATAAGTTTTCTTGCAGCTTTAGTTAATAACCTCAAAATGTTAATATTTACAAATAATTTTTCAAAGGTGTAAAATAGCTCTATAAAGTCCAATTCTATTGGTGTCTCACATAGCATTCTAACTAGATGTTTTTTGTAAGTTACTTTTATGGCACTAATCTACATGACTCCAAACACTTGGTTAATTCACATACCTGTTGTCTTTTTATGGACATAACAGCATGTTCTTACAAGTAAGTGAATCTCTTCCCCAGTATTCCCGCAAGGTTTATGAGGAGGTTATAAACTTTTTCAGTGGATCATATACATGTTGAGAAGTTGATAAAAGTGTTGGCCCTCCTCCAGAATAAATATTCATACATAAATCATTCTGTTTGCTATTTCACAGGGATCACAAACTCGTAAAGTGTGTTTATGAATGCTTTAAGGCAGGGGTGGGCAAACCTTTCTGTAAAGGGACAGATGATATTTTTGGCTTTGTGGGCCATATGGTCTGAGTTGAACTAATCAACTCTGCTGCTATAGTACAAAAGCAGCCACAGCCAATAAACAAACAAATGGTCATGACTGTGTTCCAATAAAACTATATTTACAAAAGTAGGCGGTGTGCCAGATTTGGCCATGGGCCATAGTTTGCTAACTCCTGTGCTAGGGACCACTGACACCAGATTAAAAACTCTTGGAATAGGACATAGTTATAACTGTTAGGACTTCAACCATCTGGTGTTTGGAAGCCTGTGCTTCCAGGATCAGTATAGCTCATTTTTCAGCTCTTGAGCTTGTAGGGTGTCCAGCAATACTTCATTATCTATATACTTAATTATATTTTGCCTAAAACTGTGGTCGCCCAATTTAAGGTCTGCATTCCTGCTGTGGCTGCATTAAATCCTCCTGGATTTCATACATTTAAATCCTAACCCCCAATGTGTTAATATTTGGAGATAGGTCCTTTGGGAGGTAATTATGTTTCTATGAAGTCATTCAAGTGGGGTCTTCATGATGGGATTAGTGCCCATACAAAAAGAGACACCAGAGAGTTTGCTTTCACATGTGAAAATACAATGAGAAGATGACCGTGTGCAAATCCTGAACTTGCTGGCACCCTCATCTCAGGCATTCTGCCTCTGGAGCTGTGAAAAATCAATTTCTGTTGTTAAGCTACCCGGTCTATGGTATTTTTTTACAGAAGCCTGAGGAGACTAAGATAGTCTTTGTTGCTACTTGGTGTAGACTTAGAAAATGATGACAAGAGCTACGGCCTTTGGGATGGCAGAGCAGTGAGCTGGGAGGAGGCACATGTTTCCTGAATATTGCTAGATGATTTACTAGTTATTTTGTGGTTTGTTTACATTCAACTAAATCTATGTTTAACTAATAAAGGGAACATGGTGTGTTCACCTCACTCTCTTCAGTTTATGAAGTTGTGTTTATTTGGTAAAATCTCCCTAAGCAATTTCTTGAGTACTTGTCAATTTTAACTCCTGGGGCTCAAAATCATAAATGCATTAAAGTTCATCTCAGGATGGTGATAAAAAGCCACACTAGAACCAGGATGATCAATGCAGCCTTTATATTGTATCCTGATGACCTCTGACCACGTGGGTGAAAATTAATGGATTTTGGTAGGGCTACACACCTCAGGAAAGAATGTAACTGATGTCATCATACTCTGTTATCCAATTTTTCTAATTTTTTTCAATCACTTTGGCCTACCTTTTCTGGCACCATGCATGGTCTCAGGTCAGCACTATACAGAGCTGTCTGAGGTCTCACAAGCTTTCATTTTTATCTAGGGACCAGGGAGAAGGACCAATTGAGCTACTATACCACTTAGAATGTGCTTTTGCTACTATACCGTTGCTTTCTCCTGTTAGTCTTGACCAGTGTATGCACATCCTTTCCTGTCACCATGATTTTTTTACTAAACCTGGAAAGCAAGAGCTTTGCAAACTATCCTAGAGAATAGATGACTTTGAAGTTAAAGAGACTGTAGGCATTTCTCTTGAAACGAGAATTAGTGGCAGTTAGAATAATAGTATCTAACAAAATTCTCATGTCCATTCCATGCATTTTAATTACTGCCATTAAGTCCCAGTGAAATTTGGATCTCCTTCCAGTTTGGTTATTGTTAGTTCTTTATTGGGCTACTGTTTTTGATGAGAAACTTTTCTATAGGTGAAAGTTAAGATTGTCTTTATGTAATTTTTCCTTTAAAAGTCCATCAATTGCTCAATTTCTTCCTTTGCCTAAACATAAAAAATAAGTAAAATTCCAGTTTTAAAGGCACAGTCAATGGTGGTAAAATGGGTTTCTCAATTGGCAGCAGTAGGAGCATGGATCCCAAATGCCAAGAATAATGGTTAATGAGTAATCCAGCAACTCATGCTTTAAGGGTTTTTCTTGGCAATACACTACTCTTTTAGTTTCACTGAAATATCTAAGAATTGATACAAATTCATTATTTTCCTAAAGATTGTCCTTCAGAGGCTCTTGTCCTTACTTGGTTAGAATACTGGTTTCCCACTCATCCCCCTTCTCCTAGAACTTTCTTCTATACAGCCTGTACTGTCTTACTGTCAGTACAACTGCAGACAGAGTTTAAGCCAAGGCTGAGAATGACCTAAGGGAATTATCTTGAGTATTTACAAGATCCCTTTTTAACCAAAATATTATTATCTTCAAACATGTTCTCCACCCTTTGAAGCCTATGTCCCATCTTATTCTAGTGGGTTTATAGAATCATTCAGCCTCCAGAATAGAAAAGGGTAGCCTCCAGCCAAAGCCTGAACCATAGTTCAACCTTCCATTTTTATTTTCTAACACTCACAGGCCATCAGATGACAAGAATTGTTACAGTCAGTTCCAGTACCAGAAGATTTAATTCTTACCACTGTCTCCACTTACTCTTATATTAAATCACATCAATGCGACAAATCCATAGGAGTATGCCAGATGAGCTAGACCAGGCTCAAAGAGTTGTTCCAAGCTGAGGACAACAAGGATCCAGCTGCAGTTACTTTCATTTAGTTTTACTACTCAACCAGAAAATAAGCAATATAAATATTATACATATGGCTGTTCTCCTGTGTTTCCCCTATTCTTTCCCATGGCACACCTCAAATTTGGAGGTCTCTGTAGTCTCAATGAAGAGTACAGAGTCAGGCTGATAATCCCAGGCACTTGGGATTATTGTCTTTTTTTCTAGGGTACAACTGCACTCTACAGTCCATCTTACTCCAATAGTAACTGTTTCTTGCTACAGGTACATACATGTTTCTTTCCTTGCTCATCCTCCAGACCCACAATATACCAGTTTGGCAAGTACAGCCATGGCCTATCTCAGAGACTACGTGAAATTATATATAATTATTTGTATATTATTACATCTTTATTTGTCCGAAGAGAAGTGTCACCCTTTTCAGATTCTCAAAGTAGTCTGTGACCTACAATTTAAAGAAAAGCAAACAAACAAACAAACACTCAAACCAAAGAAACCTTATTACAGAAGATGTCATTCAAATAGAAAAACAAGTGACACTGGAACTACAACATTTAATACAAAATAATTGAGATCAAATACCAAATTATTTATGTTAGGAAAACATTCTCTAGTTCTAATTTACGAGAACATAAATTTGCCCACATTAGTGAATTCAAAAGAAAAGTAGATTTTACTTATTTATGCAATTCAAATTCCAACAAATACTTCTAAAAAACTTCCTATATGTTGAAAACTAAATCAAGTATAGATGCAAAAACTGGGTCAGATGCTCTTTTTTCTCTCATGAATGTGATTTTTAATGTACTTGTTATCATAACCAAGTGCTATCATTTTAAAATCATCACTCATTAATTTCACAATAAAATTAATTCTCAGACTTATTGAGGAACTAGTGGTTATTCATTAAACAAGTATTTATTGAGCACTTACTGAGGGCCAGGTACACTTTTTTGTCTAGGACATTCAGTGATAAATAAGACACATCTCTGCTCTTACGGAAGACAGGGAGGGGAAAGTAAGAGAGTATAGACAGAAATGTCAGAGATAAACAAGTAAATGAAAAAGTAATTTTATGTTATTAAGAAAATATACCAAGATAGTGTTAGGGAAAGGAGTGATATAGGGAAGTAGGTTTCCTTTAAGCTAAGTAATCAGAAAATGCCACAGTAGGTCAATATATCAATATATGAAATCGTAGCTGGCATAGCTTTAAAAGATTTTCTCTGTCCTCAAGAAACTCACAATCTGGAGAAATACACAGATGAAAATAAAATAGTATAATAAAATTTGGTGAGTGCTATGATTGAAATGTGAGCTCTGGAAACAGATGAAGAAACAATAAATTCTGCCAGGGTAGGACACCCATTTGTCTGTCAATCTATATGTATTCGCTTCTTGAAATGGGTTTTGAAATAAACAGTAAGATAAAACATGTGACATAATCTTTTAGAATACTGTTGTAATATTATTATACTTATTATTTGTCATCCTTTCAGCTTGTTATAATTAATTCATCCTACAAATTAGTCTTTTATGGATGTCCCTATTTAGATTTAGTTGCAGATAGAAGATTTATCCATTTCAGAAAGATTAAAGGTCATGAAGAAAGTGATAATTATTTAGAAACAGGAAGCAAGATCAGTCTAATGGCATCAAACAGTTAGGTATATTTTGGGTAACATGAAAATGTTGGGAAAATGAAGATATAGCTCCTTGGTTTGGAACAGCTCTTGATGGGCCCTAACATGGGAAGCACATAGATCAAATTCAAACCATGCATATGATTCAACTCTATTTCAAAATATTTATTGAACACCAAAAACTATGTATTGAGAAATTATTTAATACTTTGAAGTAATCATGACACTAATCTTTACTCTCAAATATTTAACATAATATTAATAGCATAGGCTCTGGGATCAGATACCCTGGGTTGGAACCCACAATCATGTGCAAATGCTCTGTGCCACAGTTTCCTCATCTTTAATTTTTTTTTCTTTTCTGTTAATTTTTAAAGGTTATAGGAGATAAAGGAATGAACAAAAACCAAGTGTGGAAACTAATAAACACTCAGAAATTATTAGCTGGCTTTGCTATTAATAGGCATAATACTACCTCTTAGGAGAGATTCAGGGTTCTATGAGGTTCAAAAAATGAGGAGATTGCTTCTGATAAGATGGTTCAAGGAAGGCTCTTGAGGAAGTGGGATTTGAGCTATGCCTGGAAAATAAGTAGCAGTCCAACATGTGGAGGTGGGGGGCAGCGAGGAAGACAAGGTCAGAGAGCGATGGAAAAGCAAGGCCTCTTTAGGAACTGTCAGGTAAACACTTGTAAGGCCTCCGATTCATCCCCTGAAAGTTGACATGCTAACAGGATAACTGAGGCCAATTTAGTTCCACAGAGATATAAAAAAGTACTTCTCTGAAAAAGCTGGGTATTTCTAATAAAATATAAAGGACCTGCTAAGGGGAAAGATTAGTGAGACAATAAAAATAAGAGGAGACAAGTTAAAAATACAAAATGGCAAAAGAAGAAATAAATGTCAACATATTAAAAAATACTCTCCCTCAAGCAACACTGTATTTTTAAATATATTCAAGGAAGCAGAATATATACTCATTTTGCCCTTTATAAATGATAGTGAAACAGGGCGAATGGTTTAGGAACTCACAGATTTGACAGGTATTTGGCAACCATATAAAAATGCAATGCTGGGTCTCTAAGAGGGAATCTTGTTTTGGGTTTTGATGCACAGTTATGGGAATATGGAAAATTTTAACTTGGTTAATAGTAAGGAAAAAAAATGAAATAACCTTTTGTCCTACATTCAGCTTTTGCAAGAATCCAGTTCTTACCTGGGAAATAAAAATCAGTAAATACATTCGTAAAAGCGGGAAATAGTTACCAAAGACAGGTATTTAAAGCGTTTAAACACAGATGGTCTGCATTTCTTATTCATTGTTGCCTTCCAAAATTTTCCTTAAAATAAATTTATTCAGAACCTAATAAAACTATTAAAATTATCAGACTGAATTTTACAAAATAAGAAAAGTAGACATACATTTTGCCATTAAGATGCTAATCAGTGAGTCATTTGAAATAATAATTAGTTATTTTGTCCATGAGAACTCAGGTACTAAGAGGACAGTCCATTATTTTACATAATATGATGATGAGAAAGAAATGTTTGTACACCATGCCAGCAGTCCAGTTAGGCAGGCAACGGTAATGTTTTTGAATACAAATGTAATGCTCTGATTTACTAACCAACTCACATATTACTATTTTTTAAATAGGAGCACATTTATCAGTAGACATATTTTAAGTTGTTAAAGCAAAACAGTATTCTGCTGTGCAATTTTAGTCATGATATTGATCAAATCTTTCTAAAGGATATATAATTTATTTCCCCTTTGTCTATTTTTAATAAGGGGTTTTGTGTATCTTGCCTCTAATGTGGGACTATATTCCTTTCACTGCCCTATTCATTTCAGGTCTTTCTTTAAAACTGATGTAATATAACTGGTGGGTATATGTGTGTGTATACACACACACACACACATAAACACACACACACACACACACACACACACACACACACACATATATATATATATATATATATATATATATATATATATATAATCAATTCTAAAACAATACTATGGTGAGATTATTTTTCTTATAAACTACTCAATAGAATGAAGTAGAAGGAAGCACATGGCAAAGGCATTCCTAAACCAGTTGGTGCTTCTCTCCATAAAGCCGGAGATCTCTAATAATGAATGATGCTCCTAGTACCATCTATTCTCATCACCAAATTGGGAGTTTTTTTCAATCAATTGACCAAATTCTATGAAATATTATTTTTGACAACACTTGGTGTAATAAGACAAAGGAATTTGTGTGCTTATTCATCTTTCTTGCTCTTCTTCTTTCATTCTTGTATCATCTCTTTATTTACCATATATTTATCAAAACTTGTTCCTGTAGTGTATTCCTAAGTGTGTTTATAATATGAAATGTGACTTACGGTCCCTTCTACATGGGATTCCATGATTCTGTGATAAGCTCTATAAACAAACCCCAATGTTGATTGAGCATCTATTTTTGAATTTATGTTTCCTGAGTCATTCTTTACATTTTAGGTTAAACATACAACTTGCTTCAAGCAAATGGTGTCTAACATTTTTTTTCTAGTGGTGCTCCAAACTCGTCTCTGCTTAGGAAAGTGTAGGTAACTCAGTGCTCAGGAAACATGTGACTGCCTTTTTAAAATAGGAAACTAAACTAATTTATAAAGATAAGGATAATGATGATACTTATCACTAGGTTATAATTTTTAAAGAGCTAACCTAATGCAGCATCATGTATATTTCTTACTGATTCTTACATTGTTAAGTAAAGCATTGTTAAGCTGGACTTGGGAGGCAGTGTGATTAGTGGAAAAGTTGTAATATTTAGAAGCAGTAAACCTGGGTTGAAGTCATGATAAACAACTTGTGTGCTCATGGGCGCTCTCTGAGCTGCTCTGAGCCTTTGCTTCCTGTCTATTAATTGAGGATAATAAAACCTATCTTATGGAGATGTTGCCAGGGAGAATGATGATAATGTATGAAAGAATGTTTTATAATTTATTATGCATTGCAGAAATGCTGGCTTAAATTATTTAATGTATTAATGAGTATAATGAAACTGGATTGGACAGAGTGGAGAGCTATGGTTTATTCAACTTATGTTTAAAAAGTATTTGTTTTATGCCTTTCTTCCACTACCTACAGCTAATTCATCATCAACTCCTATTGGTTGTATGATACATCTCAATTTCATTTTCATTTTTCTATCTTTATTGCTTGTCACACTTCATATCCCACCTCAGTCCAAGCTAAAATCATTTCTCCATAGACTATTGCAAAACCCTTCTAAATAACCTCTCCATCTTTACTTTGGTCCCTCTAATAACCTAATCTTTCTATAGAAACCAAAGCTATATTTTCAAAATATAAACCAGAATATTTCATTCCCCGCTTAACGTAATTCAGTGGTTTTTCTTTGTTCTTAGGATGCAATCTAAGCTATAATGGTGACCTTTACTTATCCATGGTCAGTTCGCCTGCCCTTTTCCTCCTTCAATATATTTCAGTCACATTGTATGTATATGTTGAGAGGGTGGTGGTGGTAATGGTAGATGGAGGTGGGTTATAGTATGTTGCTAATCTGATAGTTCAAAGATGTAAGAATATATGGAAGAAGAGAGAGTCGGCGTATCCCTTCTTCAGTGTTCAGCAAATTTCACATCCTTCAAAAAATAGTATAATAGGAACTGAGTAGCAGAGGGTTATGGTTTTATTCTCACTTGATAAATTACAATGTAAGTAATCTGAATTACTGGTTGTGGTGGAAACCATTTGCTTTAGAAAACAGACAAGCATAAATCTTATTGGGATAGATAAGTATGCTACTTCCCCATGGGAGAAACCATGGTAGGCATGAAGAACACCGCATAAAAATGTGTGTATTTATAAAAAATGAATTCCATTGAAGTTTTCTTTCTATCCTTTCTCCCAGAAAAGCAGAATATAGTTCTGGAAAACTTAAACTGGTATGCAAATGTAAGGAGGTCTTAACATTTGGGATAAATAATATTACAGATGGCAAGTTTGTAGGGCAAGATCTTTTAATCATAAGCTGGGAGGTATAGCCTGAAAAAAATCTTTTTAAAGTATATGTAACAGTTGTCTGTAACTTAAGAAGGCAGCATATTTTTCTCTAATTCCAATGAGTTTTTAAATCATTTACTGTTAGAAAATATTATTTAAAATGTATTACAGATGGCTGAAAAAAAGGGGAATTACAAAAGCTAGAATTAATCAACATAATGAATAAGGCTAAATTACTTCACATATATTAAATTTATAGCATTTGAAAAAACAATACGTTTTTCAAGCATATATGTATTATCATTTGTAAAAGCACCTGATATTTTTCATACCAGAGATATAGTAAGCCACATATAATGAAATCAGTTTAAAAACAAATGAATCAGTAACAATTTAAAGCAAAAATACTAAATTTTTGAAGATTGAAATGTAATTTTCTACGTAACCATTGGGTCAAAAATAAGAAATTTAATAGAAATAATACTTTTTAATAAGAGGTACCCATTATTAGCTCGTAAATATGTCTCAAGAATGGTGCTAATATTTAAAAAATATTATTTTTTCATTTGTTCATTCACTCCTCCACCACAAAAGATTTTTTGAATGCTTGCTAAGTATTAGAATCAAACATTAGTATCAAATAGGTATTATGATTCCAATTTTAAAAAAATTAATTATTTTTTGATTATGTGAAATATTCACATGGTTCTAAAAGTCCGAATTAAACTTTAAGATCTACTCAGTCGCTCCTCCATCATTTCTTCTCTCCCAGTCCCATTCCCCCATCATTTGCACATTGTTCCTAGTCTCCCATTGAAAGTAACCAATCTCATTATTTTGTTAGGGGTTTTCCAAGATAAATATACATAACATAAAATTTACCATTTTAACTATTTTTAAGTGTACTGTGTAATGGCTTTAAGGACGTTTAGATTGTGGCACAACCATCACCATCATACATCTCCAGAAATTTTTTCATCTTCCAAAATTAAATATGTTTTATTTTAAAATTAGTAAGTCAGGAACACAAATCTTTAAAGGCAAAAAACAAAACAAAACAAAACAAAAACCTACACTAATAATAATAATAATAATCTCCTTTAACATAAACCAACTTTTCAGTTCTGAATGTCTTTCCAGACCTTTCCCTGTGATTTTTTTTTACATCTTTTTGGATTATCTTATATTTTCTCTTTTATTTTCTATAACTGGTAAATTACATTGATCAACAAATATGAACCAATTTCACCTATCTGTATTATTGTTTTTATACTATTGATTCAATTTGCTTTATATTTAAAGTGTGTCTCTTTTTGATAGTGTAGAGTTGAGATTGCTTTTCATACTGTCTGTATTCTTTTGCAAGAGCTGATAAAATACCACGGACTGAGTGACTTAAGCAACAGAAATTTATTTTCTTACGGCTCTGGAGGCTAGAATTCCAAGATAAAGGTGTTAACAGGCTTCATTTCTCTTGAATGCTCTTGGACTTGAGATAACTGCCTTCTCACTATGTCCTCACATGGCCTTTCCACTGTATGCATGTTTGTGTCCACATTTTCTTCTTCTTACAAGGATATTAGTCATAATGGAATAGAATCCACTCTAAACATCTCATTTTAACTTATTATTTTAAAATTTTTATCTCCAAATACTTTTATAATCTGAGGTGCTGGTGTTTAGCACTTCAACATATGAAGTTGGGGGGGCACACAATGCAGTCCATAATACTACCTAACAATCTCTGCCTTTTAATTGGAGTGATTTATCTGTTTACATGTAATAAAATTTTAATTTATTTGGATTTAGGTCTGTGATTTTTGTCATTTTCTTTTCTATTTGTCCTATCTGTGTTGTTTCCCCATTTATATTTTCTTTGCTTACTTTTGGATTAATTATATATTATTTAATACCATATTTTAATTCTTTTATTGGCATTTTAGCTATACCTCTTTGCGTTTTTGCATGTGTGGGGTTGCTGTAGGGATTAGGGTATGCATACTTCACTTTCACAGTCCACTCAGAGTTACTATGGTGCCACTTCATATAAAATAAAAAACTTTGCAACAGTGCCATCTCCTCCCATGTTTTTGCTATTTTCATATACATATTACACCTATATTTGTTATAATCCCCAATGTTTAAAACTTTGTATTAAAATAGTCATATACCTTTGAAATTTATTAATAAATAGTTTTTGTTATTTGATTCCTTTTTTTTGGTGTCATCTTCCTTCAGCCTGAAAAGCTTGTTAGCATTTTTTATTGAGGAGGGACTTTTCCTGTAATGGATTCACCATGATTTTTTAAGTTGTAAATTTATGTTTTTCACCAAATTTGGGAAAATTTCAGTCAGTATTTTCCCAATATTTTTCTGTTCAATTCCCTCTCTATTCTACTTTCAAGACTCAAAATACACATATGATAAAATTATGTTGTTCTATACTACACTGTTTTGTTTAAATTTTTCTTCTAGTCTTAGATTTATTGACTTAGCTATATTTAATTTGATCTTTAGGTTAAATAATTTCTTTAATCTATCTTTAGTTTATAATAGAAACTTTCTATTATTCTATTAGTATTTCATTAAAATATATTTCCATTATGTATCATATTAGTTACTTTGATAATCTTGACATTTGACATTGAATATAACATCATCACTTAAATAAATTTATTGATTTTATGATAAAGTTGAAAAATAACACATATAGAACTTACAGCTGATTTTTTTTATAAAAAAAGAGGGAGTTAAATTAGAATTAAATAATTAGAAGTAAAAATATTTAATGATATAGGCCCATTAACAAAAAGCTGATGAAAAAGTATGTCTGATTCTAATACTTTCTAATAGGCATTTTTTAGCAGAGATAATTTAATCTTAAATCTTTATTATTTCTTTTTAAGATACAATAACAGTATTGAAGTATAAAATTTGGTAAAAATGTAAGTTTTAACCAGTGATCAGTGTTCAGTGTTGTTAGTTTTTTTTTTGTTTTTTTTTTAGCTGAGCCATCCTGCTACCTATTGGCAGCTTAGCGACAGCTCAGCTCGGGCCGGGCATCAAACCACTGTTGCTCAGAGCTCAAACTCTTGAGTGAGCTCTTAACCAACTGAGCCACTTGGCCGGCCCCAGTGTTGTTAGTTTTTCATGAATGGGCAGCTTCTTTTCTGAATATGAAGTATTTCCCTGGTAAATCAGCTAAGCATTGAATGTATGCATCTGCTCAATAATATTTTCCTATTGCAAATAATGAAATTACTTAATGCTAGGAATGATATTGTCGCTGTAGACAAGCAAGTGATTAAGTCATGAGGGTAGAACAGTCACGAATGGTACTAGTCCCCTTATGAAAGAGGCCCGAGAGCAAGTTTGTCCCTTCCGCCATGGGAGGACACAGATAATTTGGCAGTTTGCAACTGGAAGAGGGCTTTCACCAGAACCTGACCATGTTGGCGCTTTGATTTTGGACTTCCAGCCTCCAGATTTGTGAGAAATAAATTTCTGCTGTTTCTGGCATACCTCACCTTTTTAATTTACATGTAACTTTTTAATGAAGCCTACTGTGTTTTCTTAGTCATGTATGTTATTTTAAATTTTTCCATCAAAATGCCTACAACACTGTACTCGGGGGAAGTGATGGCCAGTGTTCAAACAGAATCTAGTCTAGAATTTAACAAATGAACAGTTAAAATAAATGAACTTAAATTTTCTTCTTAACCTAAGATAAAACCCTGTTTGGGGTATGTGTATTTGAACATGTATTATATTCTTGAAGCAGCAAATACCCATATCTATTAAGAAATATAACTTTGATATTTTCTATACAGGCTAAAATGATAGTTCTTACATATTGTTTTTAAGTTGTATGCCAAGTGCTTTTAAAAGAATATCATATTCATAATGTGGTGTTTTTAGGAAGAAGATTTTGTTTCATTGTTTGTCATTAGAGAGAATAAGGATTTGCATCTTCCTAAAATAAAAGTAAATGTGAAAAGAAAAAAAAAAAAGAGAAGCATAGATGTAAGCAGCCCCTAAGATGGCTCCCACTAACCTTGGCCTCCTGGTATTCTTCCCCCTGTATAATTGCATCCCTTTGAGTGTGGACTGAAATTATTGACTAACTTCTAACAAACGGAATGCAACACGAGTGATGCAATGTCACTTCCAATACTAGGTTCCCAAAAGACTTGGCTTCTATTAGAGTGCTTTCTCTCTCTCTCTCTCTCTCTCTCTCTCTCTCTCTCTCTCTCTCTCTCTCTCTCTTTCTCTCTCCCCCCCCTCCCTCTGCCTCCCTCCCTCTCTCCCTTTCTCTCTCTCCTCACCAGCTGCCATGTTGTGAGGCCACTCAGGCAGCCTATAGAGAGGCCTATGTGGAAAGATTCCAAGGCCTACCATGAACCATGTGTATGAGCTTGGAAGAATGCTATCTGGCTGCAGACTAGCCCTGAGGCACCTACATTCCCAACCAACAGCTTGACTGAAACCTCACATGAGCCAGAGGCACACAGCTAAGCTCTACCCAGATTGCTAGCTCACGAAATTAGAAGATAAAAAAAGTTTGTCATTTTAAAACTTGAAGTTTTGGGGTAACTTTTTACACAGCAGTGGATATTATAATAGAGTTGAACAGAAGTAAAAACTAAAACTCAAGAGTATCATCATTATTTTCTTTTCCATTCCAAAAATATTGCTTTTGGGAAATAGCTTTTAGCTAAAGGTCAAAATAAATCTTGGTTTTCCTGTTAAAGACTATCTTGTGTTTGCTTCCCAGAAGAGTATTTACATTTCCATATACTTTAAGGCCACACTAAGTTTTATGTATATTTCAAATAACAAAATCGCTCTGAAAATTACATTGCTTTTTACTTCTTCTAATCACCTGGGATAATAGAAGAGAAATTGTTTGCCAGTTGAGTTCCCTCGCAGTAACATTCCACAGCTAATCGGTGCTCTAGTTCTGTAAGAAAGACTGTTAGCAAGGGGTTCCATTTATGATGCTGCAGGGCAACCATTATTCACCCCTGGTTTAACACCATGTAGAGGTGGCAATAAGCAATCTAATGAAGAAACCATCAAGCCTGGAGTAGTAATTTCAGGAGAATTCATGCATGGTTGTTTGAATAGGGTTAAGAATTGACATTTTACAGTATTGATTGTTGTGGGGGAGCTTTACCCTCTCATCCTTCGCACATTTATGCTGCTGCGATTCCTTCTGTTTTAGTAAGCAATAGAGCATATTATAACCATAGCCCTATCTCTGTGCCAGACTTTCCTGCAGCTGCTCCAGCAATAATTTTTTCACTAAACAACAATCTCTAGAAACGGCTTTGAGAAGCTTTGCTCCTCTTCATTTGGTTTCCTTACTTTTTTTTTTCTTTTATTGCTTTTCTACAAAATCAGATTGTCTCACTTAGAACACATGGGAATTTGAGGGCTTCTTTCCTCTTCTAAAGTTGCGTGTCACTTGTTTTCATCTTTAATTAAAATGAAATAGACCCTTTTACATATTTTATAAGAATTGTGATATATACATACAGCGAAATTTTCCTCAATTATGAAAGGTGAGCTCAGGCTTATTGATGAGATTGAAGTAATGTTATTATAAGCACATAAAATCTTCACTGGGTAATTTACAACATCTTATCCTACTTAAAAGTCCATATACCTGAACTTCAAATGTAATCTAAGTATAGATTCTTTAAACATAAACTTCAAGTTTTAAATGTTTTGGCCTGGCTTTTAAAACTTTTTTGAGTTTACATGAAAGAAAACTTACATGTTTATCAAACAAAATAATTTCTTGCACCTTTACTATCTAATACAAATGGCTTACTTAAAAGCAAATTCTGTTACTTTCATGTATCCTTTAAAAAACATATTTATAGAAGATAGAAGTGTATTTTTTTTATCAAGTTAAAGAGGATAGTCCTATTTCAGGGATATAAAACAGTGAGTCATTGGCATAATTGAAAAGAGGTGCTTAATCACCAACAGAAATTTACAGTCTTTAAAACTGATTCATCATCTTGGGTTGAAAACCTATAGCTGAGGTAACTATTGTTTATTATTCTCCTCTCTAATTGTTTCAGATGAATGATAGCATAGATTTTTTTTAAATGAGCAATAATTTTCTGGGGTGAATTTAACCACAAATCAGAGATCAAATTAAGATAATCAAATTAGGGCCGGCCGAGTGGCGTGATGGTTAAGAACTGGCTTGGGATGCCAGAGGGCCCCAGTTCAGATCCCACATATGAGGGCCAGTGACACTGCCCTCTACAGCTAAGATGCTGAACAACAGCTTAACCTGGAGCTGGGCTGCTGTGAGTCACTGGAGATGGCGTAGACTGCAGCCCCTGTAGCAGTGGGTTGCCATGGGCTACCGTGTGTAGCCAGCAGCCAGCGTGAGCGGCTAGCAGCCGCAGTGAGTGGCCTTCCAGAAGCCGGCGACTGATCTGCCTCGCCCGGGAAGAGCACAATGATGGTGCCAACTTGGGCCAGTGAAGCAACGTCCTCCACAACTAGACTGAAGAACAAAAGGACAGCAACTTGTCTGTTCCCCTTCCCCCAATTCCCCAGCACTGTTCCCATCCCCCCAATTCCACAATAAATAAAATAAATAAATAATCAAATTAAATGTCTCAAATATCTAAAAGCAAAATTACTCAGTTGTTTAGGGTTTTACATATATATCTGAAGCATAACTTCTGTAATGGTGTTTAAATTTTTAGACTCTGTTGCTCCATGGCAAGAACACTGAGGTCTCTGAGATACCAATTGAAGATATTCAGCTCAAATGGTATAAAATAATTCAGTCCATGTGCCTTACTGGGTTATATCTTAGTTTAATCAAGAGGGCTGCAAAATGAGCCTGGTGGCATTTCATCTGGGATATAATTGAAGAAACAGACTCATGGGTGGAGACTAAAGATGCACTAATAGAACACTCTAATTTCTTTAGTCTGCCATTTAAATAAATATTTCTCATTGTTGCCTATTTCTATCAATAACTGTAAACTTGTAAATATTCCCACATTGCTCTTAACTATGATGCTAAATTCAGAAAATTGCATAACGAATCTGTGTCCAAATTCAGTAGCCTTGTAACGACAGAAATAAACACTTTCATTTCCAAGCAGCCTGAGTTTCCACCTTTCAAACAATATGAAGTCTGGAGCCTGTTCTTGTGCTGGTTTCCCTTCCAAAAAATTCTAACATGTTATCGAACATTGCTTACATGCTCCACACAACTGTCCAGGTAATTACTGCCCTCCTTCAGAACTGTTGCTGCTGCTGCTGCAGAACCCCACAGGCCCCCCAAATCAGTTGCCAGTTCTTCCTGTGGGTGTGTGTTCCCCCCAAGCCATAGGCCGGTTCCTTCCTCAATTCACCAGACCACACTGTCCAGTCTGGGCTCTCTGTGTGACCACAAATGACAAGGAATGCATGGTAATAAGAGAAACAATTACACACAGTACTTACTCGTCTTATGAGTAGTCACATCTTCCAGACTTCCTTGATTTACAACCTTAGCCTTAAATCCCACAAGTCCCATTTAAGATAAATAAATCTACCTCTATTCATTACAATATTTTAGTAGCTCAGGAGAGAGATGGCTCAAACACAGGCATATTTCTTTTTTTTTTTTTTTAAGATTTTATTGGAGAATTGGGGAAGGGGAACAGACAAGTTGCTGTCCTTTTGTTCTTTAGTCTAGTTGTAGAGGACGTCGCTTCACTGGCTAATGTTGGTATTATTATTGCACTCTTACCGGGTGAGGCAGGTCAGTTGTCGGCCATTGGATGGCCACTCTCTGTGGCTCACGGCCACTCACGGTAGCTTACAGTAGCCCACTGCAGCCTATGCTGTCGCTGGTGACTCACGGCAGCCCCACTCCAGGTTGAGCTGTTGTTCACCATCTTAGCTGTAGAGGGCACAGCATCACTGGCCCATGTGGGATCTGAACCGGCGGCCCTCCTGCTTAGAGCTTGAGCACCCAAGCCAACTCTTAACCAATGAGCCACTCGACCGGTCCCAAACACAGGCATATTTCTATAGTGGAGAACTGTAATGATTTGGGAGGTGTTTTGGAGTAAGATAACTGGACTTATTGATGGATTGGATGTAGAGGTGCTGGGAGAAGATCAAGTTAGCATAGTACTCTATGATAAAATGAATCTCAGAAATGCAGAAGGAATACCAACAATATTCATGGTTTTGAAAATCTGGAAACCCCCTCTTTCCCACAATCAATGAAATGCCTTGCTAGTCCAGTTTTTACCTAAGATTACACAGGCTCCTTAAAGGCTGGGATGAAATGCAACATTCATCACCCACCTCTTCATGGTCATTCTATTCCCGTAAAAAGCCCAAACCATCACATCATAATAATTCTTCTTTAAATGGACAGGTTTTAAATTGCTTCCTTAGATTAACAAAGTTGCATAAGTGGATTCTAACATATAAAAAGTCAATAGCTGGATACATTTAAATGGGCATATAAAGCGAAACATAGAAAACAGTGAATCAGCCATGAAAACCCATAAACTTAGTCTGTTAACACATTTTATAAAATGGCTGGATAGATTTTCATTGAATTTCAAGGGTAGGTACATAGAAATATCTTTTGAGGCCTTCAGGGATTCCCCCATGATATAGGCAGACTTTGGTCAGCAAAACTAAGGCTGTGGTACAGGAGAGACCCAGATGATCGATTCCTGATTAAGAAAGATTATTCTCAGTGATTATTTCCTCAGAGATTTTCCCGACTATGGTTTTTAAAACAGGACACCTCAAGACTCTCAGCTTCCTTTACCTTTCTTCACAGCTCTTATTAATACCTGACCAAGCTATGTATTCACTTCTTTACTTTTTATTGCTTGCCTCTCCTTCCCCAGATCCAGATTGGAGAAATCTTATGCTCTGTGTTTGTTTACCACTGTGCCTCCAGCATAAACTAGCCCCTTGCAGAAAGAAACACTTAAGATCACTTGTGAAAGGCGTACATGGATGAATAAATGCTCCACATTTGATTCTGGCTGTGGTCACCAGCAAAATCTGCCATTTACATTCTATTCCAGCCTTAGCCTTTCAAAGAGAAAATAGAGAACTGTCAACTTTATTGTCTTTTCTGACATCCCTGAACTCGTATGTGATCAATGATTATGTTAGCACATAGGCTACCATCATATCTCATCAGTAACACAACATCGGTAATAGGGACATGGCCTGAATAACAAAATATTCACTTTAAGAAAGGGTAAGAATTTTAAGTGTAACTTGCAGTGAAAAATTGCTTTATGTCCTTTATGTTTGAAATTCTGCTAGTCAGTTTAATAAAAAGGCATATCTGAGTAAAATAGTACAGCATTTAATGATGGTTATGGTAGTCATTAACTGTAATAATAAAGCAATTATTAAAAATTTTCAAATGTTTTAATAATTAGTGAAATAGAGTGGCAGCTAATATAAATATTAAAAGTGAATATGTTAGCTAAGTAATTTATATAATACCCCTTTTATGCAAAATTATGTCTATAAAAGCTTAATAGAGATAATTATTTATTATACTATAACTCATAAAATTAAAAAGAATAACTTTTTAAAACTGTAATTACCTTATAATTAGTTCCACGTAGACTGTGATTCTTTCAAGAAAAGTTCTATTGAAAATTCTTTACATAGTTGAAGATGAAATAAAATGAAAACAGTAACTGCTACTTCAAAGTTTCCTGAGGAGAAAAATCTCCAGAATCACTTATGACATCTATAATAAACTACTTCCCATCCAGTCTAAAAAAGAACATAAAAAGTATGAAACGATGAAGTGTTAAAGTAAATGAGGTATCAATAAGGTATCTTATTTTCACAAATCAAACTTCATAATAACAGTTTCCCCAAAATGCAATAAGTGTAAAATATACTTTTTAACAAGAGTGAGCTTGTTTTAAAACAAGGTAATTCCTCAGTGTTGAGTTTATGAAGGTTAAAAATTTAATCAAGTTTCCTGAAATTATGGTGCTGAAACACCAAATATTTTGAATAGTTAAAAACAAGTTGCTTTTGAGAGCTACCCAAGGTACTAATGCAACTATTTGTTTTCCAAAAAAAAAAAAAGTGTTATTGAAAAACATTTTTTTTTCTGAATTATGTTCTTCTGTGAAATATGGTTAGTGATATCTAGTGAGTTAATTCCAAATATGCATCTATTTGGATGTGCAAGTATGAAAGGCATAGTTGATAGCAAGAGTAACTGGCAGCTGACAGTGTTAACAACTTAATTCCTGTGCTCCTTACCGTCAAACTTAAAATTTGACTACTAAAATTTTAAATAGTAAAATTGGACTTAAAATATTTTGATAAACTTTTAAATTTCTTCTTTATCACGGAAGTTCTTTCTTTAGTGTATACATTAAATAATATATTGATTAGTTTTAAGATGTAAACATTCAGGGCCGGCCGAGTGGCGTGTTGGTTAAGAACTGGCTTGGGATGCCAAAGGGCCCCGGTTCGGATCCCACATATGAGGGCCAGTGACACTGCCCTCTACAGCTAAGATGCTGAACAACAGCT